>NC_049995.1:10192179-10366934 GCF_000003815.2 Branchiostoma floridae
TCCGGGTATGTTGTCAGAGGAAAATGTTTCTTTTTTTTAATGTCACTGCCAGTTGGACAACTGTGAATTCAACCAAAATTCGTGGAAGCTTACGTGTAATTATCGCTGTGCTGTCCGGAAAGGAGAAGGTAAGGATTGACCCAAACTCGCTCTTGTAACAGTCCAGAATGGCACGATGCGTGAACCTTCCCCACCGCCATTGTTTTGATTTCGTCCCGTCGCCGCGCGGTTTACTCGCAGGCAAGCTCATTCATGTTTAGTCTCCCGGGGACTATGGCTTCGTAGACAGGTCACAATGCGACTTACAGGTCCACGAAAGTAATTGTCAACAACTACGGACTGAACTCCAGAATGGCGGAGTGATTATTTACCGCTGAGAGGACCGAGGTTCACCGAGCAAAATGACTGGCTAGAAGTTTTGGATCTGTGACGTCAGACTCTCAGAACGCGGCCATTACGTCATCGGCCAGCGCGGCGGGGAAAGGAGGAGAGCGCGAAGTTCAAACGTGTCTACAGGGTCATATTAGGCGGATCAATGTAAAAATTGACGTACATCAACTTTTTATTGAGTAAACTACTGGAAAATAATGAATTGAAAATTTTCTGATGCTGTCCTTTAAAGGTATGCTACGGAGTATTTGAACAAAACAAAAAGTAGCTTTTCCTACTTTTTCTTTACATCGTTAGTTCAATCAAACCTATAGCATTGCATACCAATATTCAGGGAGAGATGCTGCGACATCATTACACCAAATAAGCATGTATAAAAATTGTGATCTTCCAACAAACAGTTGGGCACAGGAGGGTCTAACTAGGGAGGTCAACAGGTTACAGCGAGCCTAGAGCAGAATGCTTTGTAGGCTAATCCTTTACGTTGCAAACGTGAAATAATGACACAAAAGTGTCAAAAAGTGGTAGTAAATCTGAGATTTCTTAGTTCTAGAATATTTCAAATTTGCGCGAAAAAAACTCCGTAGCATAGCTTTTAGTACTTTGTTGAGTGGAACTGGCTGCCAACAAGTGAAAAAGTTCAGTGGGGGCATCCTCATCAGACAACTTGAAATGGTTATTGAAGCTAGATGTGCAAATGTTAGGTATGACAAGTCTTTCAGTATAAGGTAACCAGTTACTGCCGTGCTATGTGCCTGCAAAGCTGGCATGTTACACCAAAGGGCAGTTATATCAGATACAGAAACTTGTGTGTTATGCCAAAGAGATGAGAAATTTATACCTTTATACCAGTGGCTGTCATCCCGCACACATATCTCTGCTGTAGTTCTAAGGTGATGTCCATATCCTTGGACAGCTGTCTCCACTTCCCGCAGTTCGGCCGCGTACACTGGACCCAGTACGGGATCTTCTGGTCCGCGATGAACGCCTTGATGCTCGCCTCGCTCTTCCCGTTGGACGTCCACTGGCGCTTCCAGTTGGTGTATATGTCATAGCCGTCTTTGTAACTGGAGAAGTCCCGAGGAAAAGTATAAAAACATGTTAACCAGGGCTCTAGCCAGCGTCCTTTTTTCCGTCAATTGACGGAAATTTGCTTGTGACGGAAAAAGTTTAAAACCAATCCGTCAACTTTGATGGACAAAAAACTGATAAATGCTCCTTGGTGGAAGCTACAGTCTGCTTGGGGACGCCGTCCACGGACGTAAAAGCCACACACTGTTTGTTTTGCTATTGTTATGATTGTTGACAATGTGTGTCGGTGCCCTTTCGCATACGATAATCTCATTAAATCCCGTTTTTCAAGGTCTCAGTTCAGTCTCTCTAAGTCTAACTCCTGGAATAGTGTTTTTGCGACAATGAAACTGGCTAGAGCCCTGATGTTAACAATACAGTTCAACAGGGGCCTAGCCATCGTCCTTTGCTGCTAGGAATGGACATGAATTTTGCCCATTCCGTCCTCTATGATGAACAAAAATGAGCATGTTAAGATATCAAAACAGATGTCATTGAACCAAGCAGAGTCTACAAGCAAAATTTGCCCCTCAAAATGCAGGAAATGGTGTTTAAGAGGGTCTAGATTTCAAACTTATTTTAGGGGGAACATGCCCCTGGACCCCTAAGAATGTCACACTTTCTGTGCTAGACAAGATTTCCAAATTCAAAATCCAGGGGATGGAAAAAAAATTTAGGCTGGCTAGAACACTGCAGTTCCATATTTAGGACTGGTAATATATGAAAAAATTATGACATTATGAAACACACAAAGAAGAGGACTTAATACATATTTTAAAAAATTTTCTCCTTATATAATGGTTACCTTCGGTAGAAGTATTCGAAGCACTCGTTGCAGAAATGCTCCCCCGCGGATAAATGGTACCACCTGGATGTGTAGCCATTTCCTGCACACCTGCAAACAGAGATTACAACTTATTAAACAAGGTTCCTCTTTACATAATGTAGACTAAGGAAATGTACCCATGGTTATAATGATAGGTGGCATCGAATGGTGGAGTGGTTGACACAACATTGAGATATTCCTGGCATTCCTGGCTAAACATTATGCCTGTAGCCTGGATACCAGACTCCTGCCCGATCTAAAAAATTTCTATCGTGTGGGGCCACACAATAGATATTTTTGAGATCTGGCTGGGGTCTGGTAGTAGTATCCAGGCTATTGTGCCCTAGAGAAATGCACTTTACACGACTTTCCTCCATGGTATAAAAATGGGTACTAGTACCTGACTTTGGTTAAAGAGGTACAAGGCAGTGGGAGAAGGGGGATGCATTCCACTTTCCAATACCAAACCAAGATACAGTGGACAACAACAAAGTAACTGAAGAAAAGTGGTGTAATACCTCTGCAAGCATATGATGATTTACTGTAATACCAAGCCTGTATATTCTTTTATAATTCAACCCATAAAGCATTTCTCAGAAAGACAATGGAACTGCTTCATCATGGAAGCTCACCTATCTGTGTTCAACTTGGTACTAATCATAGTAGTACAATGATAAACTTTCTCCAAACACAAAAGTACACACAGATCAAATGTTTAACATCCGTTGTCACCTTCTTCAGGATCAATACTGATCACCAATGACTTCACAACGTACACTCGTGAGAGTTATGGACACGTGATCTTATTAACATGTGATCTTGCAGATAATGTGACATTATTAGCAATTGGTCAAACATGCCAGGAAGTTTACCTGTCAGTGGCCGAAGCAAAACAAATGGGGTAGGTCGCGGAGCATCCTGCCTTCTCGCACTTCCTGTATCGCTTCCCCTCCGGCGCATCACTGTCGTCCTGCGCTTTACGCTTCACCTGGCGTCCCGTGCGAGACGACGACGTGCCGACCTGTGGCGAGGAATCTCCCACGACGTTGGACTTCCGCCGTCCCCTACCTGACATTGTGCTTGTATGAAGTGTGTAACACAGTGTAAGTCAAGTCCTGTATGAGACCAGGGTTGTAACCTGCCTGAAATCTTTTTCCATCCCCTCGCTTTTGAATCTTATTGAGTGCCCAAGGTGAGAGATGTCATGCTGAAGGCGCAATGTTCCTAGGGGGGGGGGGGGGTCAGGGGGCATGCTCCCCCAGTAAAATTTTAAATTAAAATTTAGACCCTCTGAAATGCTATTCCTGCATTTTGAGGTGTAAATTTTGCTCGTAGATTAAGCCGTTCAACGGCATGTTTTGGTGAAAAATTTCACAAGGGAGACAGTTTTATTATATCTTTACATATTGATTTTTGTCCATCACAGAGGATGGAATCCGGGCAAATTTTCTTTCCGTCTCCAGCTGCAAAATTCCATCAAAGGACGGGTGCTGGTTACAACCCTGTTTGAGACTAAAAGAACAAATGCAAGACAACGTTATTCATGGAGATATTAAAACAGGCTGTTTCAACATAATATCAAGAATGGGGTCTGCATGGGGGGATCCTGGCAAAGACTGACAAAAAATCTTGGCAGGCTGGCACACTTAATCAGTATGAAATGTAAAATTCAAGGCATGTTTGAGACTAAAAGAACAAAAGCAGGAAAACATTATTCACAGAGGTAGTCAGGCAATTTCACCACAATATGGGGGTCTTTATGGGGGGATAACTGGCAATAACTGATGTAGTTAATCTTAGTGGGCTGGCACACATCATAATGGTAAAAAAGAAGAACTGGCAATTGTTGAAAACACTTTGATTGAACATGAAAATTCAGAATGATAAACAACGTGCTTCATAGAATCAAAGCAGCCAAAATGAGCATCACGATTGATTTTGAATTTAAGATGTTTTTAATTTATCACTATCGACAGTTAATGATGAATTTAATAATAGAACAGGCAGCTACAATTTATGGTGAATTGAAATACAATTTATGGTGAATTGAAATGGCTCGCTACGGCTCAAGGAAAATGTCTCAAAGACTCTCAGAGTCAGAGCGCACCAGCATATGCATTGCAGCACGTCACCGGAACGTACTGCGCCTGCGCAAACCCTGGTAGTTTGGGGCTTGGTTTGGTCAACGTTGCATTAAAATCCCGCTTGTTGCACAGTATATGTTAGAGACATGGTTTCGCGTAAAACGTACACGGAGTTTTACCCTTATATACGCACGTACTTTCTTAAATGCGGCCCTTTAGTAAACCGGGGGTTTAACATGTCTATACTTTTCACGCAGGCGCAGTACGTTCCGGTGACGTGCTATGCATTGCTATGTTGGAAAAGTGGAATAAATTCCTACAAAAATAATATTTCATAATTTATGATGCAAACCTTGATTGAACACAATTTTCAACGATATCGAATAAATGTTTTGATGCAACATGAACAAAAACAATATTTCTAAAACAGCTGAGTTTATTCTTATGAAATTCCATGCCGCCATGTTTTCTATCACGTGACGTCATACAAATTCACATGCATGAAAAACTCCTGGTATGAAAATTTACAACAAAAGGCTTTCTTTGTCCTTTAAACTAGAGTTAGAAATCTTTTCACAGCGCTACCATTACGCAAGCAATCAATATATCAATGCAAAAGACCTTCAGAAAGTCAACCTTGTACTAGAAAATAGACAGTTTCGTTAAAATGATGTTTTTAAAGGTCCTTTTTCGAGAAAATTTTTCACTTTCTTTCATGTAGACCGACAGCATGGCTTCGACCCCACAACCATAACATACCACGTTCTCAACTCTTTTCTCCAATAAAAACCACGCCAATAAACTTGTCTTCTACTCACCTCGGTCAAAGACAGCTTATTCTTCCACTTGGCAAAGTTTCAGCCCCAAAAGTTTACGAGTTTTGGAGAATTTTATGATTTTTTTGGAGTGGAAAAGTCGGAAGCGGGTTTCATTCACTGTAAAATGAGTAGCCTCGTTTTCGGAAATATATCCCATCATGCACTGTGTTTCCAAGATGGCGGCCGAGGTGAGTAAAAATTTCGACTTTCGTCAAAAAGTTGTGAATTTCTTAAATTTATACCTTTATAAACACCCCGGGAGTGGTAGAAAATGATAGGAGAAGATAATGATTAGTTTTAGCCAATTTTAGAACTGTAATGCGGGTCAGAAAAGGTTGAAATTGTCCTTGGGAAAGTTGGAAGTGGTGTAGGCGATGATGATGTCATAGTGGCTGGCCACGTTGCTCAATGTTTGTAAACAAACTCTTAAAAATTTATTTACAAATATTAAGTCATAATCCTCGATGGCCCCTGCTTCTCTCATCTCTGTTGTACTACTTTTGTAGAGTATGTCGCTTTTATTAGGCGTATTTCCAACAGTTACTACTATTACTAGGCATACTGCATTGAGCGAATATATTTGTGGGAGGGCGGGGTCAACTTTTCAACATTCCTAGCCGGAGTTAGGCTTTTGTTTCGACTTGACACAGATGTAAGTATTTCAAACTACCAACAGTAAACGCCATTAAGATGGCAAACAGACGTAAAAGATCTATAATGTAAGTGGAATACGTAGAAGAAGTAACAAACTCAACATAATGTAATACTATATATTTCTCATGTTGCATAACAACAATTTTGTATAAATTTGTATGAGTGATTGTACCAAGATTTGTTTCCCAATTGTTCCTCTGCAGGTTTGCCTCCTCAATCTTGGATGCCTCCTCCTTAGTAAAGATTGGATCAAGATGATGTTCCTCAATCCTTGGAGGAGCTGAATATAAGATGATGGGTACATGTATGATAGAGACAGTGCCATAGTGTGATCGAGCAAGATCCCAAAGAACTTGTTTATTCATCAAGAGGCACAGCAAACAAAAACAGCCATGTTGGAGTCGTATATCGCGCCGATGTTGATGAGTTATGTCAACAAATACATCAAGAACTTGAAGCCCTCGGACCTCCAGTTGTCCTTGTGGGGCGGCGACGTCGTCCTAAACAACCTTGACCTTCGTCTGGACGTCCTTGAACAGGAGCTGAAACTACCAATCACGTTCCTCAGCGGTCACATCCACGAACTCCGCGTACACGTACCGTGGGCACGGCTGGGGTACGAACCCGTCGTCATCACCATAAACACGATAGAATGCGTCCTGAAGCTACGGGATGCGAGCCCGGGGGAGACAGACAGCACAAGTTCGAAGACAAGCACTGCAAGCTCGCGGGCGAGTAGCGTAGACAGGTCAAAGGTCAAACGCCAGCTGACCGGTAGCGATGCCGACCTCCCGCCGGGCTACGTTCAAACGCTGATCAACCGAGTCGTGAACAACGTCTCTATCGTAGTCAACAACCTCATTCTGAAGTACGTAGAAGATGACATTGTTCTATCGCTAAACATCAAGTCTGCGGAGTGTTACAGCGTGAACGAGTTTTGGGACAGCGCGTTCATCGATCTAACCGTCGAAGATCTCGTGCTACGGAAGCTCATCAAGTTCTCCGACATGACCGTTTGCCTGGACAAGCGGACAGCGGCGGGAAAGATCGAAATGTACCAGGAACCGATGATCTTCCGATGTTCCTTCGAGACGCGAATTTTCATGATGTACGAGAGCCTGAATGCGAAACTCCCATTCGCAACAAAGATCAATACGTTCTGTGAAGAAGTGAACATTTCCATCAGTGATATCCAGCTTCCCATGTACCTAAGGCTCATACAACTCTGTACGGCTTTGTACTATGGGGATATTGACCTTCCAGAGAGCCAGCAACAACAAGAGGGACATGAACTTGAGCATGAGCAAGAACTAGCAACAGGAAATACAGGTACAGATTTAAATGATTACATTTGTATCATTTAATTTTTTAAAAACTTTCACAGAAGGGAGACAATTCTTCTCCCCCCCTCTTCGTCTCCAAGGAAATACTAGTAAGGTCAATGACCTGCATAGACCAGATGGGTTACCCCAGGGTACAGGGCTCTAGCCAGCGTCCGTTTTTCCGTCAATTGACGGTAATTTGCTGTGTGTGTCGGAAAAATTTTAAAACCAATCCGTCAACCTTGACGGACAAAAATCTGATAAAAGCTCCTTGGTGAAAGCTACAGGCGGCTTGGGGATGCCGTCCACGGCCGTAAAAGCCGCACACTGTTTGTTTTGCTATTGTTATGATTGTTGACAATGTGTGTCGGTGCCCTTTCGCATACGATAATCTCATTAAAACCCGTTTTTCAAGGTCTCAGTTCAGTCTCTCTAACTCCTGGAATAGTGTTTCCGCGACAATGGGAATTGGCTGACGGAAAAAAATTTTGAGATGGCTAGAGCCCTGCCAGGGTATAACCTTGTTTACTTATAGTAGTTTATTACATACTAGTAATATGGCAAGTGGAAGGACAAAGCTAGAGGGACTGGTCACCTGTTATACTTACTATATGGATGTGTTTGAATAAGAAGAAAAAGAGCTGTAGTTATAAGGCTTGACCATTTGAAAGTACTAAACATCATGTATTTGCATGGAAATATTAATGTTGCCTTTTTTGTCTGACATTCTTTGTTTTTTTAAAAGATATTTCATTTGCTGTGTTATTCTGACAGTTTTCAAAAGCTTAAAGTAGAAGTATTGTTTTGAAGCATGTTTCAATAGATGAAAAGTCAGTAGTAGATACTTGTTTACCCTACTTAGAATCTAATCTCCAAGCAGATCCTATGGTTGCATAAGATAGTATCAAAAGCTGCCAGAGGAGTGAAGACGGCTTGAAGGAGTGAAGGAGTGTGAATGGCTACATGGTAAATGTACACTTCTTGACTGACTACACTCCGATCTTATGCCATCGTAAGATTACTTGGAATCTAACAATAAGATTTTTTCAGGTCCAGTGGACAATACTGACCAACCGCAGGACTACAGTGACCAGCAAGGCTGGGGGTCCTGGATGTGGTCACTGGTGCCAGAACTGGTGACTTTTGAAGAGGAGGAGGGAGAGGGGGAGGGGGGCGGCAGGGGCAAGCCCACCAAACCTGCTGAACCCATCCTGGCCTTCAGCGCTTATGTCAAGAAGGCAGTGGTCACATTTAAGGTAGGGTATGGAATGTTTTGTACATACTGTAAGTGTTGAAATGATTTGCAGTGCTTTTTTTTTTGGTACCAAAATCTTGTGAAACCTTGACATTTCAAAATGTGTATTTTTTGTATTTCTACAGTACTACTACTGTATGGTATAAAATTGTTTTAAATTTGAGCTTCAAAACACAGCAACTTTTTTCCCCTCTTACCAGGAAGTTCTCTTTTTCTAAAAATGAATAGATTCACTGACTGAGTAATTGGAAGCCAGGCAAATTGCATGTAACAATCCTGAAAATGTTTTGGTATATGTTTCAAGTTGGTCAGTCTGTCTTTTCTGCATGTTTTGATTCCGGCTAATTTTTTTGGTACCTCTTTATTTTCACAGATTTTTGTTGGTCATTAGAAACAAGATTCTACCCTCATTGAGTCTCAGTACTCTCATTGGTCAAACCTCGAATTGCCATGCTACTATTGGTTAAACAATTTATGATGGACAATCAGGATTAGTCTATTCAATGTCTTCCACAGTTGACAGAGCTTAACACAAGAGAACATGTTCTACGGACCACAGAAGTTGGTCTTTCTGCCATATTTAGGACTAGAACAGGAAGGCTCTATTCTCTCATTGGTCAAATTTGTAACTGCCTTGCTATCATTGGTTGCACCGCTTATGATGGACAGTCAGGAACAGTTTATGTCTTCCACAGTTGACAGAGCTTACACAAGAGAACATGTTCTACGGATCCCAGAAGTTGGTCTTCAAGCCATATTTTTATTTAGGACTAGAACAGGACAGCTCAGCTCTGTCATTGGTGAAACCTCTAATTACATGTAATTACCTTGCTATCATTGGTTGAACTAATTATGATGGACAGTCAGTCACACTCACAGGCTATTTCTATGTCTTCCACAGTTGACAGAGCTTACACAAGAGAACATGTTCTACGGACCACAGAAGTTGGTCTTTAAGCCATATTTAAGACTAGAACAGGACGGCTCATCCCTGGAGATACTGATGAGAGGGGAGACATTCTTTGATGCCCAAATCGGCTTCACCAAGTTCCAACTGACCTGTATGGATGAGGAAGAAACCACTACTAGAGAAATGGTAGGGGTGAAGATGCAAACTTTTTTTTTCATACAGAGGTTGAATGAAAGAACATATTAGAAATATAAAGAATGGCAATTGGAAAATGTATCTTAAGATTTAAAGCATTTATTTGTTTTTTGTATTCTTAAAATCATGATAAACAAGTTAATTTGCCATTTCCTAATGGAAGAATTTCCAAGGTTGTAGATGTCATAGTGCCATACTGTGAATGGATGGATGGATGGGAAGACGCAGATAGAATAGAATCTAATACATTTACCACATATTCCATGACAATATGTGTGTATCACTCAAACTTTCATTTCACATTGGAAGCCAAAGGCACATACAGACTATATTAATTAATATAGTCTATATTAATTCGTGTTGGAAAGAAAGTTTAGCTATTTCTATATAGCACATACAGACTGTAAACTGTACGCTGCCAATCTAAACTTGCAATAGTTAGAAAAAAAAGAAAGAATTTCTGGGATACATGTAATATCAATGTAGAGCAGGAATTATCATTATGATTCTTTCTTTTCCTTCACAGGACCCTTGTTTCCTCAAGGCAGGGGAACCTGTGGAAAACAAAACTAGCAGTCATTTCTTTTCCCAGTCACTGTTTGATGAAAGGAGCCCTGAAAACAACAGGTAATCACAAACTTCTCTTATTATTTTTTACCTTTATGAAATGGAAATTTGGTTTGGTCAGTTTTTTCGTTTGCATTTGTGTTTTTGTAATCATGTTATTTCCACATGCTAAGCACATTAGAGACACTGACAGGAAGTTAGGCCAAAGGTCCCAAAATAGGTTATCAAAGGCTATCTTATTTCCTGTCATCAATTTCCTGCTTATCAGTTATAGTATACATATGTGTAGTCTTCTGAGTGCCAATTGCAAACTACTATCATAGAATAAGCAACAAACATCACTAAATTTGATAAAACAGTGTGAGAGATTTTTAAAAAAATGAATACTTTATAGGGGTATGTTTTTTTTTATTTCTTGTTTCATGATTGTCATTTATGATGTTTATTATTTCTATATCTTTAGGGTTCAGCCTGACTTTGTACTTGATGTTGAGATGCACCAGCGCCTGTACAATGAGACGGCCATGTTACAGCGATATGGAGCCTTTTGGATGGACTATCTTTACACTATGGAGATAGAAGACAGGAATGGTCAGATTCATATAGTTAATGTTCATGTAGCTAATTAGTTATTATATATGTGCTGAATCTATATGCTTTATGTAAAGTTAACGCATATTAAGACATTGTTATTTGTATAGCTATAATGTGACTACCTGGAAATCATATTTTCTAAACAATGTACCTGTGAGTTTATTTCTAAGAAATAAACTCATGTTTAAAAAACATGATTTCCAGGTAGTTGCAGTTGTCCTATATCAAAACATGTACGTTTCTTATTTCTTTTCTACTTCTTCTTCGTGTTAAAAAGATAACAGAAAAAAATGATAAGTAAACTTCATAGCAATGACATTATCCAGGGTTGAACAATCAATCAATCGTTCGCTGTTGTTTACAATTTTTATAAAATTCACTTATCCTATCGCGCAAGAACGCAAAAGATTTACTTGCCCAAAGAAACTTTTTACTTGCCCGAAATTTGAATGACATTTTTCTATGTATGTGAACTTCACTTTCAGTCATGGAATCTTTTATCATTGACTCTATTTGTCTGTGATAATCAAGGCTTGATATCATGAATGTGAAATTCTAACAAGTATATCAAAATCACAATCATCGAGAAATCTTAGTTGCCCAATCCGGCAAGTGGGGTAGGATATGCACTTACCTGATCAGCACTTTCACTTGCCCAGGACAATCGAACTATTGGACTTGTTCAACCCTGTGTAAAGTTTGTTATTGTTTTTTTACAGTGTCTGAGAGTGGTTCTGATGCAGGTTCTCACAGCAGCCACCAGGACATGTCCACAATAAAGGAGTCGTCATCCAAAAGGTTCCTTTTTGCACCAGTCCAGGCCACTGTAACTAGCGAGGTGGTACAGAAGCTGTTAAAGTTCCAGGAGTGTGCCAACAACCATGAGTACGAACCCTACAGTCAGCCCAAACCTGGTAGGTTAGAAAGTAAAGGTATGGCCATGGTGGTTTGATTATATGGATGACATTCGTGACGCATCAATTTTCAGCCATTTCCAAAAATTCAACCATACTCTCTCGGCTTGGTTTCGCGAACGGAGATCATCTGGTGGCTGATGAGTCCGATACTACAGATTAGTTCAACCATACTATAGATTATACAAAGTAGCCTCAAAATCTGTAAGCCATGAAATGAAAAAAAAAATATGCAAAAGGACTACTGTCAAAGAATGCCAAAGTCAAAGTGTTAAGTGTCTTTCCCAAGGACGATGATGATGATGATGAAAATTTTTGATGAAATCTTCCAAACTCTCCAGTGGTTGTTGATGAGAGTCGACCCCACCCTACTCTGGAGGAGGTAGCAGCTATGGAGGAGTTCATCCCTACCCGGTCCATGCACGTGACACTCCTGTCGCTCACGGTGTACGTGTGCGGGGCGGAGAGACCGGACACGCCCGCTTCTGAAGTACAGGAACCCAGGAAAGGGAGGAGGGTCTCCAGACAGGTCAGGGACAGTACATTTTCAACTTCCCAGGGTCTGTGGACAGGTCAGGGGCAGTTCAGTTTTTAAACTGGATAGAATCTCCAGACAGGTCAGAGACAGTACATTCTTAGTCTTGTAGGGTCTCTTGACAGGTCCCAGGATGGTGCATGTTTACTCAATCAAGGTCTACAAACATGTCAGGGATGGCACATTTTTAAACTCACAGGGGAAGGGGCTACCAGAAGTAAGACTATCTAACTGTCACAAGAGTTTATACAATATACTTCTCAACAAAAGTCTAAAGCTTTGAATTAGAACATAACATAATTTGACACTATCTTCAACACTGTCATAATCATAATCAAGACAAACTGAGTATCAAAATCAGCCAATCTAGGATTAACCTTTACTCCAGTTTTTGCTCCAACAGGATTCCAAACAAAAGTTGTTGGAGCCACCCAAACCACCAGAACAAGTTTTCCCCCTCCCCACCATAGTGGTACAGGCCGATAGGATAGACATCCAGAACACTGTACCCATGTACAGGTACAACCTGGTACCCGCTGTCAGCTGTATGGTACAACCCTCGGGCAACCTGCTACATCACTGTTACTCACATATATATGTCAAGGTAAGAACATCTGTTACAACCTACTACATCACTGTTACTCAGTTACAACCTACTACACCACTGTTACACAGTTACAACCTACTACACCACTGTTACACAGTTACAACCTACTACATTACTGTTACACAGTTACAACCTACTACATTACTGTTATACAGTTACAACCTGCTACACCACTGTTACACAGTTACAACCTACTACACCACTGTTACACAGTTACAACCTACTACACCACTGTTACACAGTTACAACCTACTACACCACTGTTACACAGTTACAACCTACTACACCACTGTTACACAGTTACAACCTACTACATTACTGTTACACAGTTACAACCTGCTACACCACTGTTACACAGTTACAACCTGCTGCAGCACTGTTACTCACATATATATGTCAAGATAAGTTACAACCTGCTACATCACTGTTACTCACATATATATGTCAAGGTAAGTTACAACCTACTACACCACTGTTACACAGTTACAACCTGCTACACCACTGTTACACAGTTACAACCTACTACACCACTGTTACACAGTTACAACCTACTACACCACTGTTACACACTGTCAGTTACAACCTACTGCACCACTGTTACTCACAAATATATGTCAAGGTAAGTAACAGCACTGTTACACAGTTACAACCTACTACACCACTGTTACACAGTTACAACCTACTACACCACTGTTACACAGTTACACAGTTACAACATACTACATCACTGTTACATATATATGTCAAGGTAAGTTACAACCTACTACACCACTGTTACTCACATATATATATGTCAAGGTAAGGATGTCTGTTACAACCTACTACAGCACTGTTGCTCACACAACTGTTGTAGAAGTGAAACTAGTTCGTTGGTAAAAGTGGCACCAAATGAATCTGGAAGCCATGACTGTAGTTGTCATCTTAGTAAGTGATGCCAGTCTACCACATTAGTGTTACTTTGAAGTGCACAAAGTTTATGCTGTCTGTTTTGAAAATTCAGCCATCTTTTACTTTACCCAACTTATTTTTTTGCCCTCTTGCATCAAATTTGGAGTCTGCTGAGAGTGTCATCAATAAAATTACTTGCTGTGGCCCAAGATGAAAATAAGGGCCTAAGTTAAAAATTATACTAAATTCATATACTATTGTTTTCTGCAGGTATTTGGATTTCAAGTTGGCTTGACCACAATGGATCCGTCCAATCCATCCCCTGCACCCCTGACAGTACTGGCCCCTTGCAGTACTGCTGTGTACTACAAGACACTTCTGTTGCCCATGTACTGGTAAGAAACAGTTTCCAATACATTTTCTTAATACACAAATAATAAGTACTTTGTGATATGTCTTTGTACTTAAGGTGTGACATTTCCATTCTTCAAAATCAATTTAGAATTCTTTGATTTAAGTTTCATATCGTGCCTGGATGGTTGCTTGACAAGTCATAATGTCGTACTTTGTATGGAAAGTTGTTAATAATTGAATATTTTGAAATATCCACTTTTGTATGACCCAGGTTATGTACTAGTACTTCTATGATCTCTGTGCAGGAGAGACCCCTTGCAGTCTCAGACAGAAGTGCTCCTAGAGCTGCCAGGTGTTGTCTGCACCCTGACCCAGCCACAGCTGCAGCTGCTGCACCTGATACAGCTGAGCTGGACCGGCCACGTGGGAGGATTCCACAGGACGAGTCTGGTGGAAGATGTCTTCAACCCGTCAGGTGTGTCTTGTTTGCTGTTTGTTGTTTGTTTGTTTGTGTTTTGTCACCTCCATGTATGGAAGTATTAATTTTAGCATGTCTGTGTTATTTCTATATATTAAACATCTTCACCACAGAGTGACAGGAAATAAAGGGCTAAAGGTCTAAAGGGCTACAGGAGTGACAGGAAGTATAGTTCAGAGTTGGCAATATTACTGATTTATATCAAACTTTGTGTGACAACTGACAAACATTCCAGGACATGGGGTCAATGGAAGAGCCTAATAATTCACAGGGGGTATTGTTTTTTTGCAGTAACTGTAACAAAGTTAAATTTTCCATATGCTAGGCACATTTACTTTAGAGAGATATGGAGTGGCCATTGAACACATGTATTATCATAATGTTAATCAAAACCTTAGTTGCGTAATTTATGAACTGGAATCAAATAAGATATTTGAGAAACACTAAACATTGTAATGAGGTATGAAATCTTTGAACAAAGGACAAAGAATAACAGTTCGCAAGCTCAACATAATGAAAGGTATTCATTTTTTTTTTCAGCTAAAGCGTTCCCTGCCGGCCAGCCTATGATTGAGGTATCCCTGAGTGGTCTGGAGTGGAAGTATGTGGAAACCCTCAGTCTCAGGGCAGTGTCAGGGACTGTGGGAGGGCTGAAGGTCTCAGTTCATTCTATTGGTAGGTTTGAATCCCTGTGGTAGAAAAGTCACTCTCTCATTGGTCAAACCAGTAATTGCCATGATCCCATTGGCTGAACTGCTAATTGTGATGGACAGTCTGGGTTAGTCCATTCGGGTCTGAAGATCAATGTCCATTCTGCTGGTAGTTTTGAAACCTTTTGGTGGAATAGCCACTCTCTCATTTGTTGAACAGTTACTGCTAAATGCTATGTTATCATTGGTTACACTGCTGTTTGCCCTGCTGTCATGGGTTGAACTGCAATTTATGATGGACAGTCTGGGTTAGTCCATTCTTGTCTGAAGTTCAATGTCCATTCTGCTGATAGTTTTGAGACCCTCATTGGTTGGACTGCTAATTGTTATGCTACATGTATCAGTGGTTGCAATGCTATTTCACATGCTTCATTGGTTGGACTGCTAATTATTTTGGAGAGTCAGGGTTGGTCTATTCTGGTTGTCAAAAATTATAGGGAATTTAAAGAATGTCCAGATTTTACTGCACTACTTTCCACTCTTGAGAAAAGCAAGGAGTATGAATGTTGTTGTAAATTGTTATCATACAGCAGTTTTTTTAACTTGTTTCATAACTAATGAACTCGTATGAACAGCATTCAGCACCAAGGACAGATATCGGACACTATTCAAAAGACTGCTATAATTGAGTTTGTAAGTTTAGGAACTTTGTATAGAATGCAAATGTTAAATGTTGCCATTATGTTCAGATGCATTTTTCTGTCCTGTCTTTCAGAGAATGGCACAGAAGCTGTCACCCCCATTTTAGCAGGGCCAGTGGACTCTTCCCAAGTCCACAACACAAAGTTCTTCACCATGGTAACAGAGGAGGCCACACCTAGCAACCTGCCCTCTGACCTCATGACTCTCACCTTTCAAATAGGAAAGGATGCCAATATAAAGCCAGGTGATACTAGTAACTTATTACCTTTGCCCAGAAACTTTTTTTTCTACAATTGATGTGTTTGTTTGTTTGTAGACGCTTGAAAAGCTTTTGAAAATCATTATAACAATTGGCCCGGGGGTTGTGGTCCCGAAAATAAAAGTCAAGTTTGATAATGGGTCACCTAGCGGCTTTCCTTTGGTATTGCAACAGAACTTCCGGTTTGGATATCTCATGTTTTGGACAAACTGTCATGATTCTTAAGTGGACAGAGATGTGTTGGTTTGGGTCCATTTCTATCTTGGAAAAGATGTCTTCTAATGTTTCATTCTGTGAGAAAGTTGCCGGCACCAAATCTAACAGAAGAAATTACAACAATAACCACAAGAAAACAATGACTGTAGTGACTTATTGTTTTCGTGTGGTCTTGTTACACTCAACATTACAGCTCAGGACAATGATTGATTAAAAGTCATTATGGTTTAGTCACAATTCGTGCATATAATGGCTCAGTACTGATGGTACTACTGATTAGATGTCTTGTTTGTCACAGTCAGCCAGATTGACAGTGAAGGAAAGATTTACTAGCTTGATAACTGAATTTTTATGTTTGAGATTTTTGAGAGAAGTAGCTGTAAAGTGCCTTTACGAATGGTACGTAACTGACAGATATGGTCTGATATGTAATTGGTTATCTTACTTTTTCAGGCCATAGCCTGGTTCTACTGGACGTCCAGGGCATGTCGTGCTGTTTAGATCCTGTTCTCCTGACCTGGCTAGCGTACAGACCGCACCCCGTGTGGCACAAGGCCAGCAGTCCACACCAGCTGCACAGACAGGCGTCCGTCATCACGTCTGTATCCACCCAGACTGCAACCAGGCAGAGACACTCTTCTCAAGGTACTGTAAATATATTTAAATTCGCGGAGATTTAAGTTCACGGAAGCGGGAAAATGAACTTTTCACGTTGGTTTTGATTTCGTAGTAGCACCTTGTACTGTAGTCTCTTAATGTCATGGAAAAAATGGTCGCGGTGGTTTTAAATTCGCGGTGAAGCAGCCGCCGCAAAACCGCGAACATTAAACCACTGCGGAAGTTTCTGCACTAACACTAGCTTGTTTTTATTGGTTGGTTGGTTTTTGCATAACCAGTAAACCTCTTAAGGCCACAGCAAGTACATTCTATGGATGACGGCCTCTGCAGACTGCAAATTTATAAGAGAGAGAAAATACAACATGTGTAAAAAGACACAAAGATGGCTAGATTTGAAAATAGACACCATTAACATTGCTGGAAGAAATGAAGCGACCAAACATGATCCTACAACCAACATGTCTAAAAGGGGCACAAGTAACAATAGTGTGGTAGACTGGTTGAAGTTAACAGTCATGTATACTCATAGCTTTAACATTTGTGCTACTTTTACTATGATAATCAAACAGGTTTTACGTGTACAACTACAGTCATGCCATTTTTAATATCAAACTAGTACCCCCACTTCAACAACTACAGTCATGGCTACATGTTCCTAAATACTGTAATTTCACATCTACAAGAGTACTATGCATCCTGCTGTCTGCTTCTGAAACAAAGTTACTGTATCATTTTTTTCTTTCAGAATCTACTAAATCGGAGTCCAAACAGCGGTCGCGTACACGTACCAGCAGCCAACCAATCCCCATGGCCCACCTGACGTCGCCACAGGAGCCAGCAAAAGCTGAAGAGAAGAAAGCAGACGGAACTCTGGTCATCAAAAAATGGTTACATGACATGTTTCCTGTCGTCAGGCAACTTCAAGTACAGGTCAGAAAAAATACATTTAACCAGTATTACCAGTAAGATGCCTCCTAGTATAATGTAGTAATTATCCTCTTGTATCCTCTAGTAGTGTCCATATCTCAAGTAGTGTCTGTAATGAAATGTCCTATGTGATGAATGTAATGAAATGTAATGAAATGTAATGAAATGTAATGAAATGTAATGAAATGTAATGAAATGTAATGAAATGTAATGTAATGAAATGTAATGTAATGAAATGAAATGAAATGAAATGTAATAAAACCTAATGTCTGTAATGAAATGTCTGAAATGACTGTACCCCCAATAGCATTGGTTTCTCTAATAGTGTCTGCATCCCAGTGTATCTGTACCCTCTACCATGTCCGTAACCCAGTAGTGTCTGTACCTCACTGTCCGTACTCACTGTGTTGTCCGAATCCCCTGTAGTGTCCATACCCCGAGTGTTGTCCATACACCCAATGTTGTCCTTTCCCCGTATACTGTTATTTTAGGTTTACATGTATTTAAAAATTTCCAGAAAAAATGTTTCTTTTTTGCTACAAATCTGAGTCTTATCACTGTAACACTATTAGAGTTTTGGTATTGAAACTGTACCTACTATTCCTTCCAGGTTGACCTCCAACCTTTGACCTTTTTCTTCCCGACGGACCACATCATCAGCATGCCACCACAGTCTTCCAGCAGTCTTCTCTCCCATCTGCAGATGTATTACACCACAACTGGGCAGCCCCACCCCATGCTGGCTGTGTGCCTGCCTAGAATAAATATCTGCAGTTCCGGGCACAAGCACATGGAGGCACTGCAGGACATACCCTACAGTCCTGATAGGCCATTTTTGGAGACAGGTGCAGTAGAAGGATTTTTTGGCGATGTACACGGAGCATGTGCCTACTACATGTAGTATAGAATATGGAAGTTGCAAGAATTTGAGAAAAAGTTACTGATGGAATTCCTGTCGGATGAATTCTTTGTACACAACCAGTGGGTACTTACATAGCTTCATTTCGATGTAAGTATGTAAGTACCCACTGGTTGTGTACAAAGAATTCTCCTTCATCCTATATTCTACCAACCTGATGAAACTATTTTCGGAATTCCTGTCATTTTCTATGCATGCATAACTTTGACTGCATGATTAGCATCATTCTTTGTTGTAAGTTATTTGAATTTTAAGTCTCAAGAATATTGATCCTTTGTTTTAAGTTGTTAAAAATTTTATGTTTTATCTTGTCAATAATCTTTATAATTATTATTGTTTTTCCATATTTTTTTCAAGATCTTCTTCCATGGAACATAAGCCTTGAAAAGTGCAGCATCTACACAGTACACGACTACCAGGGGGTGTACTACCTACTGGAGCCAACAGCCGTAACTTCAGTGCTGGCCGTTACCTGTTCTGGCAGCCCTCCCTCTGGAGGGTACACATCCTTGGGCATCTGTTTCCACACAGACCTGCAGCCTGTGGCTCTGAACTGTTCCAAACAACAGGTATCTATACAACAAGTAGCTGGTATAATGGAATATACCACACTAATTTCAGGAAGGGGGTGTCAGCCTGTAATGCTGCAATACCTTGAATCACTGCAAGGGGCCCAATTGTCACAGCTCTTTGAGACTTTAATAACTACCCACCTACCAAAATTGATTTTATACAAAATCTTTTGTCTCTGTCTCAGGGGCTTTTAACTTTGACATTTGTTACCAATAATGCATTGCACTATGAATGCACAGTTTGAATCTTGAACTAATAATAATAATGGTAACAGCAAAATTAAATCCCTGTAAAAAAGAATTAATAAAGATTGATCATCTCTGCTTGAGGCATAATTTGTATTAAGAGTTGCTGTATTTGATTTCCATTAACTAGTGTGTTAAATCCTATATCTTGTAAAGTGAAAAAAAAACTTTCTTATACTTGAATGTAAGTTCATCTGTGACAGTAGTTAATATTACTATGACGAACATCCAAGCACCTTTGACCCATTGCTGACATCACACTTTAGGTCTGGATGTGTGACATAGGCTTTGGGTCATTTCAACTTGATAAGGATCAAAGGACTGATCGAAAGCTTGTTGGTAAGTGCTTTATTTTTGCAGGGATATAGAGTTTATAAGTATAAAGTAATCATACGTACCTTTCTTTTACAGGTGCAGTTATTGTCGTCCCTTGCTGAGGTGGGACTTAACGTCCTAGAAGACCTACAGTCCAGAGCTGCCACCACAGGACCCTCCCCTTCTGCCGTGGGCTCCAAACCAACAGAAACAGTCTCTACTGCGCTGTCCAGCCCCAGTCGGTCTCCTACCAAACACTTACAGAGTATCAGTGACTCCAGTGAGCTAGAGGACTTAGGTACACACTCTTCTGTCTCAAGCTCTCTTGACGTACATGTATATCACGAAAATACTCTATAACACCTACATTTCTGTATGCGTATAGCCAGTTTAATTGCCTTTTGACATAACACTGTAGCTTTGCAGGAACGCGATTTGGCAGTAGCCAGTTATATTCAATATTTATATAAGTATTACATGCTTAAAGCATTGTTTAAAACTGTCTGCTACTATTGTCAGTAGTAACATGACTTGTATAATTTATACAATGTACTATACGACATGATGGCAGCGAATTCTATTCTATGACTGTCACAGTTCTTGGCATTTTCTGATGGAATTGCAAAAGAGTTGAACATACCTCTCATAAGTTGTTTATGTACTAACCATAAACAATTCCCAAATATGTTCAATAATGGTAGACAATAAGTGTAGATGTCAATGACAATATGATTATTTTTTTTCGGTCAAAAAGTCTCAAATTTTGCAGCCAAAATGTTACACAATTGTCGTGCAATAAAGTTCTTCATATTGTTTGTTTGTTTCCATGTTGTTTCCAGGCAGTGGGACATCAACTGATGAGACTGTGATTTCTGCCAAGGATGGGGAGGCCAGTCAGGAGTCTAATGTAGGAAAAGTCTCCCTGTGGTTACAATGGGCTCTTCCAAAAGTCAAGGTAACCCTCTATGGACAGGACCATCTCAACATCAAACAAGGTAAAGATATATTGTATAACTTAGTCTATGAGATTAGTTTGTCATTATTACCTAGGATACTTAATTTGATCTAAGTCTCTAAGAATACTGTAGTAGGACAATCAGTCAGGCTGGTGAGTTGTTTGTTTTTATCAATATTATTGATCAGTGCTTAAGTAAACTCGAAGCAAAGGAGGTTAATATAATATAATGTTCCTGGTCAGCACCCGCAATGTCAATATGTTAGCAGACATGTACAGATCAACTTGTAAGTTGTTGTCCGTGTATACGGCTACATTTAAGGATTTATCACAGTTGGATGTTTGGTCCCTTGCATATGTTCCCTTCCCCTCTTATACAACTTGCGGAAACTTCTGACAGGATGTCAATTTATAATCATACAAGAACTATACCTTGCACAATACATTCAGTGAAAATGCCATCTCGAAGTTGCATTAAAAAATAATGACATCGTATTAGGTGACTCCATATATACACTTGGGCTGGAATTTACAAATTTCTTCACTCTAATTCTTGTCCTAGATGTAAAGATCTGTACAGAAGTGGAAGATCTCAGTGCCTCTATTGACGTACAAGAGGTCTATACTAAGGTCAAATGCAAGGTCGGAAGCCTCAATGTCAACCACAAGGTCAAAAAGTAAGTTTTTTATTTTATCAGGAAAATCAGCATTAAAGTCGTTACTTTGGCATCAATGATTCAACATAGCTAGAGTCAAGTTTTTCCCTAAAACTTCTGTTTTTACCTGTCTCTTGAAATCTTGCTAAAAAAAAGTCTATTAAAAGAACAAAGTTAACTAGAATTGATGTGGCTTTAGAACTTTGCTTGATATAGATGTGATATTTCTACAAGACTTAAATTTTGATTCTAGACTAACTTGTAGATTACATATATCAGTGAACTGGCAATGATTACAAATTTTTGAATTTCTTCTCATCATTTCTTCGCATCAGACCACAGTCACATCATTGGGAGCCAGGCCCATTCAATGGTATCGTCCTCTCGTGTTCCGAGAAGCTCTCGAACCTTACCCAGCTGCCAGCATTCCACTCTCGCGAGACCAGAACCAACCCGTTCTTCCCCGAGTTTGCCAAGCTAGCGGAGACCGCCAAGCCTCACGGCTTCCTGAGCATCACTTTTACCCGCGCTCTCACCACGTGCGTGCGGAAGAAAATCGCAAAGCGAGAGCGTGGCGAGAAAGCGCCCAAGGAAAGGACTCGGGAAACCGACACACAGTACATGAACGAAATATGCCTGATGGTCGAGCCTTGTGACGTCATCTTCTGGTGTCCTCTCGTTGCGTCGGCGCTGAATATATTTCACCGCGAGAACGGCAAAACCCAAAAAGAGAAACCCAAAGCCAGCGTCGTAGGCACAAAGTCGACGCATGCTCTTATGATTGCTACCAGCAGTCTACCCTTGCTACACTTCAACTGTAGCAACTTCAGGTTGTTTGTTCCGGTAGACGAGAGTCTGAAAGGTACGCCGCTACAGTCAGACTTGCTGCTGCTTCACGTTAACTCTGTCTCGCTCACCCCGCAAGCCGACAACCCCCTCCCCAGGTTGGTAGTCAGAAAGGACATGTACAGGCGAGCAGTGCATGCTGGGAAGATGCAGACACCAGGGTCTGAGGTGGAGGACAGGCAGTACCAGCTGGATGTGAACGGGCTGGGCCTCTGCTCGGGATTGTGGGAGGAAGTGGTGAGAAGCATGGAACAGGGTAGACAGGTGGAGAGTGAGGAGGAGCTGCTCATATCCCAGAATCCTGCAGTGGAGTGGAACAGAGCTGACAAGTAGGTGTCGTTGCGGAAAAAATGTGTACAGTTGCCATTTTCTGATAAAAGAATCTGACAGAATTTATCGCCAAACTTCACAATACTCTATTTCAATATACAATTGTTGATAAAGGACATTATAGTTGGATTTCAGCAATGGGTCAAAGGTTGTTGGAAGTTGGTATCATCCCCCGTCCCCTTTAATGAAGGCTTATATTGGCAGACCATGGTCTATAACACCATGCATCCCAGGTCAGATTTTCAGCGAGTATGCTGAAAAAGATTAGTGTTTATCTCAAAAGGTCTGGCTTAAAATTTGACCAATAGACTTTGATAATCTGACAATAGACTTTATCTCAAATGGTAGTCTGGCTTCAAACTTTATCATCATGTCAAAATTTGCCTTAAAGTTTGACTTTTTGAATATGGGTTTGCCACAAGGACTTTGGTGAACCGCTGTTTTAAAAATAGTTATTTTGAAGCGGCAAAGTAATATTTAACAAACTTTTACTTAATGTTCCAGACAGCCACACCACCAGGAGCCAGTCCACCTGACTCCCATCGTGATGGACTACGACATGCGAGTTGTTGTGGCTCCTGCTGTCATTGTTTACAGGCATCCAGCACAGGACAGCCATGCTAGACAGGTGGGCCTCACCATATATGGAATATCTCTCAAAAGTAGTGTAGCGTGATGCCTTTACCATGCTGTAACACTTTGACGACTGAGTGACTCGTGGCCAATCAGACCAAACTCAGTTCAAGTATATAAGTTAAAACTCAGAAAGCACAGGATAGAGAATAGAGGAGATATCTCCTGTGTTATCCTACCTTATTTTCCTATTCAGAGGGTTCCTAATGTTTGGTTTGGAGGATTATCTGGAAGCACGATGGTCTAAAAGGCCCTGAAAATCCTACTTGTCAATCAATGTCAATTATCCATTTCACTAATAGCAACAGTAGCTGATTGGTTCACACCTTCGAGGGCGGGAACTAGAAATGTTTTGGTCGCACCTAGACTAGCAGAATTTTTCTTGCAAACTTCCCCTTTCAAATGCACGCCTGTCTCCGCCCCAATTGTTCTCAATAAACATTTGCACAATAAACAATACCCATCTTTCAAACCGGTCATTCCCACGATGTCGCGTCTTACTGACACAGCCCACTCAGTCCCTTCTTTGCTACAGTTTCGTCAATTCTGCCAAGAATATTTATAAAATACCGAAACTAAGGTCATGCAAGGAAATATCAGTTTCCGACATTCCCCGGGACCTTCACCGCGCAGTCGCCGGGGACGCGCGGAACCCGTCGCCATTTCCGTTCTTCCCTACGTACATTATATCTGCGCTAGACACACACAAAATTAACCGACAGAGTACGGATAGATTTGATTCAATAATGTATTCTTTCTAGTAACTCCTTACACCCATGTATTTCTATAATGAACTACAGTTCGCGATTCAATACGGGCGTTATAATTAACAGACTCTGCAAAAGCCGCTGTTTGATGTATCGGCTTGTGTTTTTGGTAACATTCTGCCAGTTCTGGCGTCCTTGATAGGAAAATTGAAATAAAAAAATCCACATCTCTGTAAATGTAAAAATTTTTAATGCAACTTGTAATAAAGCACACAATGTAAAGCACACAATGTAAATCAAAGTCTGGGGAAGAAAGGGGATTATTTGACGGGGAAGCTGGATTAGACCGATCGGCCCTCCAGTTTGTTTACAAACCGACGCCATGTTTGAATCAATGTGCTGAATGTATTCGGCTTTTAATACGCGGTAAACTTCTGGAGTCCTTTAGCTTAAAATTGGTACATAACCGGAAAAGATTTGAATTTTACTAAAACACGCAGAAGTAAATCAATTTAGTTGGTGAAGGAGGGGTTAAAGAGAGTGTTGTTGTATGACAGCAGACCGGGATCCTTTGTTTTATATACAACCGACGCCATTTTCCCGTTTGTCACATTGTTCTTGAAAGTTTGTCACATTATCTTTACCGGCATTCCGATTTCTAATCACAAGAGGTACAGCCAAGACGTATGTTATTCAAGCATCTTTCAACGTTTCTATCTGTTCAAATTCTCCAGGCCCGTGAAGCGGTCGATTATGTTTCAATTCCTCGGGCGACACAAAATTTTCGTGAAATTTTGTGAGAGTCTCCTAACGATCAGAGGTTAGCCGGAAGATTGCATAATGCCCTACGACTGTACAAGTGGACGATGGTGCCCATATACTAGTACAAGTTAAGAAACTTGAAAACTACTGTAACAGCAGTTTCTGAATCTCGTTTCCAAGGATTGGATAAGAAATTTCCTGCCGAACTCGCTCAGTTAAAAATCGCGGGCAATTATCTGGCTTGGGGTGCTCAGCGAATACAATACAAGTATTTCTCACTAATTTGCATCTTGTATATCTTGTCTGCTTTGATTGAGGCCGACACAGCTCATTTTAAGTCCCAAACAAACCCGAACAGCCATGTGCCCTGTCTGAATTAAGCACAAGCTTCATATTTTGGCCTCATCATCATCATCGGTCGACGTGATCAAATGTAAACATGTTCGCACATGTTCGCACACGACGGGGTGATACCGCCCCTTTCGGGGTGACATACCCTTTCGCTGGCTAATTACAAGACGGGGATGCGCCAGGTCTCCCGTCCGGGTGAATGATGTAAATCACCGTGTGGCTGATACGGTATGGAGGTTCGCCAGGCCTCCAACCGGGTGATTTGAAGTGAATCACCAACTCCGGACAGAAGGGTTTGCTCCAACCACACCGCACAATCGCACGTGTGGGGGTTCTTTAACGTGCATGGGATGTGACTCTCCCCATACACGGGACCTCCATTTAACGTCCTATCCGAGGGACGACTCATTTTTCACTTGAGTAAAGTGAGGAAAGTCGTGTAAAATGCCTTGGCCTATATCTTTTGATCTTCGTGGGATTTTTCGGCGAAAACAACATGGGCTTGGAGAGCGAAACTTCGCCGCCATTTTGATGACGTCGTCTGTTCGCTCCAATCAGGCTCACGGGAAATACGGAAGGAAAATGTGAGGAAATGTGGCCCAAAAGTTGGAAAATAATCTTTAATTTCACAGACATCGGCGGAAAAGGATTGTAACTAAAAAATTATCGCTATGAAGATTGACTACAACTTCAACAAATGTTAAGTGCGTAAATTAGAAAAATATCCCTTGAGGAAAATTTGCAAAGTTCAAAGTTCGGTCACCTATAGTAACCTTTCTTACGTTCGTCTGATTTGATAGGGTATTTTGAACGCAGTGTATAAGTGTCACTTTTATACTTGTATGAATTTGAAAATTCAACATATCCTCTCTTTAAGTGACTTTTGCTGTTTCTTGACATGACCACCAAACATGCGTTATTTTGAGAAATATTTAGCAATGTGTATCAGTCTGTAGACATGGGATATAGAACTTTATTGCTCGACATTTGTACATGGTACAAAGTATGGCAACGACTGTTACACAAAGTACAAAATAGGTGTAGAGAAATGAATACAGGGCGGCCGCCGGCACCCCGCGGCGCCTTGGGCGGGGCAAATTCCCCTGACAACGCGGACAAAAGCATAGCAACCGGACCACCGTGAAGGTTCAATTAGAGAGTGTGATTCCAATTAGCCTCTCTTGTGTTTAATGGTATTACCAATCACTCCTGGGAGGAGGGCATACTGTATTTAGCAGACAGTAGGCTGGCATGTCCTTGCGTTTTCTGTGGGTAGAGTTGTTGGTCACAGATATTAGCCATGATTCCATTGAGTTTTGTTTTGTGTATCTTTTAGTCATACATTGGAATCACAATAGAAAGTGTTCCAGTACAGTATGCGTGTACTGTATGACAGGGCTTTGCATTTTGCAAGCATTTAGAATGTCAAACAGTCTCAGATGCCTTCATCTTTTACACATGTCATCCATGATGCAACTTGCTGTACATGCTCAGTTCAGTCAAACCTGTATTAGCGGCCACCTGTTTTAGTCACTTGATCAGCATTTTCTCTGTAGTGGCCACCTGTCTATGGTGGCCACATTTGTCCAGTCTTTTAAGTGGCCGCTATAGACAGGTTTGACTGTATATACCTTTAACAAGCCTATTGCTGTTCCTTATACAGCCAGTGATAGTGTGCGGACACTCCTTGGAGGTGAACGTGACCTCTGACCTGGACTTCTACATCAGCACGGAGCAGGTGCAGCTCATGCACCACTTGATTGACAGGAACCTGTCGGCCATGTTGGGAGGGGCGGGGCAGGAGGGGCCCAAGAGCCACAGCAACAGTGACGAGTCAAGCAGAGGTGCGGGGGCCGGCCCCAGACCACCTGCATCATCAGAAGACAGTGGCATCGGTAGGTAGTATTGAGGATACTAAGGTCAATGTTGATTTTGTGCCCCTGATGTGTGTCCTTGGTACTGCAGCAGAACTTCCAGTCTTAGTATTTTAGGACCTGGACATAGTATGGTTTTGATTTTACAATGGCAGACAGCTTTCAATATAAGGAAGTGGTGTATAGGTTTTCAATTGCAGGGGTATTTTTGGAAAAATCTTTCAAGAAGGATAACTGAACAAAAAAAAACAACAGATAACCATAATCGGTATTTGGTCTGCAGGTAGCTCAGATAAGTTGTCCACATCTAAATGCAATTTATCAAAATCATACTTTATTACTGAGTAATTTGTACAATTCCAGTGTTTTAATTTTATTTGAATATATTATTAAAACATAATTGTAATTTGAAATCATTTTCATGCATTTTCATTATTTTGATTTTCAGGCAGCGACAGTACCTTGATTCCCATCTCAGCCACTATAGAGAGACAGTCTGCAGAACTACACCCCAGTCTTCTCGAAAAGCAGACCAAAACTGTGGAACGTTCAACAGAGATCATGCCTATGGACATCCTCCTCACTGCAGGCAAAATTTCCTTAATGCTCTACTCCAGTTCCTTAAAGAAAGAGGACTCGCCTTCAAATCGAAATTCGCAACCAATAAGAATGGTTTCACCTTTTCTACCAATGGGCCTTTCTGCCATCTTCCCATCATCCTTTGTGCAAGAGAGCATGGTGGGAAAGAGGGTGTTGAAGCCATTTGTGCACGCAGTGTTCTCACAGCCGTCGACAATCATCAACGTCCAATCAGCAAGCCAGAAGCTGGAAGTGTCGTGCTATGATGTCAGTCTGAAAGGAGTGCCGATGGATTTAACTATCACAGGTATGAATAGTTACCTATTCTTTCTGCGCAGTGATTGACTCATCCATATGAAGCTATGGGGTGGTGCCTGGAGTCGCGCGAAGATGTGATACATATAACATTCCCCAGACTGAGTGGGTGGGTGGGTGGGCGGGCGAAAAAGAAAAACTGCGCTCCATCGTGCCTACCTCTTTTCCCTTGTCCCACTCCTTCTATCCCATGTTCACGTCTTCGACGGATTCCAGGCTGTGCGGATGAGTCCGTCAAACTGCATGTGAATAGTCTATCCTGCCTTTATATGGGATTGGGTCTTCGCCTAATATAGGCATCGCCAATCACAGCGCAGGAAAGATAGTTACCTATTCTTTCTGCGCAGTGATTGACTCATCCATATGAAGCTATGGGGTGGTGCCTTCCGTCGCGCCTCTTCTTTTTAGTATCATTACCTGAGTTGCGTGGCATCCAAGCTTCTTGGTGCGTGTCTGGGTTCTAGGAGACCAACCGCTGACTCCACGCTAATAGGGAACGCGTGCGGTGTATACTCAAGGACGACAGTGGACGCATAGTCAGCATACTCAACATAGTCTATTGACAACTTCTTATGGAACCGTTCCATGATGGTAAACAACCAGCACCACACAGTGCGTGACGTAACCACTAGCGGACTCTACCACTTATATGGGTGGTGGTCCAGACCTACCATAACAATCACTATACAATATTGGCGCTACTATTCTTCCTTCTTACATATGCATACCTCCTACTATTCCTAATCTCATCCTAACTTTCCTTCACTCCATCGTTCATAAATATCCATACCTCCTACTATCCCCAATCTCATCTTAACCTTCCTTGACTCTATCGTTCTCTCCCACTCTCATCCTTACTTCTCCCACTCTCATCCGCCAAGTTCTTCACACCATCATTCTCTATTCCTTTCTACCCCAACCTCCATTCATTATTCTTTTATTCGTGTCCTGCTTATGGGAAGTGAATCAACTACAATAAAACTAATATGCAGTCTAATACTTTTTATTTCTTGCATCGCCGGCGGTCCTCTTCTAAAAACTACTAGAAGTGTCCTCTGTCAGATGTTGCAAACTCCAAATATACTTCCAACCCCATAAATAGAATAGACACGGTACGAAACAATGGTCTATTATCGCAGCAGATGTAACTTTCGTATAACGGCTCTCTCCAAATTCGACGTACACAAATGGCCCAGACATATTGCAAGAATAAATACCCAATATAATCCCATTTCTCCCTATCAGAACTCGGGTATAAACAAAAAAAATGTCGACATTCGGTTTCAAATATTTGTTTCAACTGCCGTTTAGCAAACCAAGCTACGTCACATACATTGGGATAATTGTATCTAAACAAAAAATCTGTATTGAAGTGTTAGAGTCCTCCTCACTACTGTTCTAGCTTTTCACTGGTAACAACCTCTCTGGAAAATCCACTAACCCTTGAATTGATACATACTTGACGAAACCAGTTTTGGCCAATGCCGTTTTGCGCTGGGTAGCCAACCCTATATTACTAGGTCTAGGTTGGAAAGCATATGTGATAAATTAAAGACATTCTATTTTATGTGCAGCAAAACCTTCATGTCTTCTATAAATAAGCCTTAACCCTGTGTGTGCCAATAAAGGCTGACAGTTAGAAAGTAAGCAGTGACCTTTTAATACTGGCTATATTAACCTGAAACTTTTATAGCGTCATCTTTGGACTCATTACAGCTAAACATGTCAGATCTACCTACGAAACAAAATTAGACTTCGGCCTAAATGTTTCGATAAAACGACAAAATAACTGCTGCCTTTTAACTTTCGTGCCTCGTCAAGTTATCAACAAATTACTACCCAAGATACACGAACCTGTATTTATCCATGGCACTTTATATTAAACATGCTCCTTTTCAAATTACTTATAAACCATAAGCGCTGGAACGTACTACCAAGTAAAGAAAATGGAGACAGACGAAAACAGCAAACCGATTTAATAACTAGTTGTTTCTCAACATTACAACGAAAAACATGTCACTTCCTGGACAACTTCTGACGTTGATGTGTTCTAATCAAAAACAAGCAAATACAATGGTCATCCCTACAGTGAACTCTAAGACAGTATAGATGTTCTTTTTTTTTTACGAAGAAAGCGTTTAACAGACGCCCTCTAACATATTCTGTTACTTTAAGGCAAAATGGAAGTTCAGGTCACAATTCGAACGTACGAGAGACTAAAAAATTCTGGGGCTGTTGTCTCTCTGTTTCTGAATTTTAAGTCTGGTTTTAAACTTCTTGATCCCTTTGCTTGGCCACCATCCCTGCCTGTACGCCGTCCTCCCATATGGTTTGCTGCATGTACTTCTCAGCTGGCTGGTGGGTCTAAGTTGCTGAACTTGAGGTGGTATTTTCAGACGTCCTCGCATCACACCCACGCGCGTTGTACTGAATGCTTCCTGTAACATATTTATCATATTGCATGTCCTTCGGGATGAAGGTATCTTTTCTCTTGAAAACCTATACCACCTAACGAATACGTCGTTGGTTACGAATGTTCTACGACAATGTTGCTCTGTGTCTTGTACTTCAAAGAAAACGTACGTGTACCAAGAATCATAGCGATACAATAGCGTGTTGAAAAACGAACGAATGATACTCGTAATTAGTTCAAACTCCTTGCAGTTATACGTATATAAGTGCCAACTTTTAATCTTGTGCTGTCCGTCCTAAAACTATCCACGACGTACTATTCTCTACATTGCACACCGTAATCTTCACAATTGTCGGCCTCGACTTCAGTGCTTCTGTAGATATTTTCTCAATCGCGTTAAAAACTGCTTGCCGTTCTCGTTATCAACACGGGGTCCATCAACAATCTGCAATGCCACAAATCTCACCAAAGTATCGGACAGTCTCGGTATGTACCATCACGAAGTTAACCAAAACCTGTCGTAGTCAGCCAGCCAAACTGTACTATTCTCATTTCCTACATGTGGCTGCCCTGTCGCACGACCAACTATATCAGCCCAGAGTTGTCCCTCGACTTGTCAAGTAACAAACCGAACGAAAACCAAGTCCTGTTATCAGCCTGAAGCTATCCAATAACTAATAGTACGGCTCCATAGCACACAAAAATTGTCCTTCAGTCTTAAACTCCACCTGTGGTTGTCCCACAACTTGTCGCATAACAAACAAAATAAAAAAAAACTGTCCGCCAGCCATGTTACCTACCTAGGCTTGTCTAAACAACCTATCGTGCGACCAACCACTAACACCTGGGTAACAAATTTGTAACAACGTATCGTGCGATAACAGAAAACTGTCTAACAGTCTCTTTACTTCTCTAGTCCAAAAAACTTTCCAACAATCTTGCTGCTTACCTGGGGTTACTCAACAATCTGTCGTACAACAACACACAAGACTATCTAACAGCCTTTTTAATTCTCTGAGGTTGTCTAACAACCTGTCACACGACAACAACAAACAAAAAATGTCCAACAGTTTTGCTGCTTACCTGGGGTTGCTAAACAATCTATCGTACGACAACCCACAAAACTGTCTAACAGCCTTTTTACTTCTCTGGGGTTGTCTAACAACCTGTCGCACGACAACAACAAACAAAAAATGTCCAACAGTCTTGTTGGCTTCCTGGAGTTGCTCAACAATCTGTCGTACGACAGCACAGCGTCACAAAACTGTCGAGCAGCCTTTTTACTTCTCTGGGGTTGTCTAACCAACCTGTCGCACGACAACAACAAACAAAACTGTCCAACAGTCTTGTTACCTACCCGGGGTTGTCCAACAACCTGTCATACGACAACAGCAAACAAAAAAAACTGTCGTACACTGTTGTTACTCTACCTGGCGTTGTCTCACTGCTTGTCGCACGACAACAAACAAAACTGTCCAACAGTCCTGTTACCTGCCTGGTGCTGTCCCACAGCCTGTCGCACGACAACAAACCAAACTGTCCAACAGTCTTGTTACTTGCCTGGTGCTGTCCCACAGCCTGTCGTACATCAACAAACAAAACTGTCCAACAGTCCTGTTACCTGCCTGGTGCTGTCCCACAGCCTGTCGAACGACAACAAACCAAACTGTCCAACAGTCTTGTTACTTGCCTGGTGCTGTCCCACAGCCTGTCGTACATCAACAAACAAAACTGTCCAACAGTCCTGTTACCTGCCTGGTGCTGTCCCACAGCCTGTCGCACGACAACAAACCAAACTGTCCAACAGTCTTGTTACTTGCCTGGTGCTGTCCCACAGCCTGTCGTACATCAACCAACCAAACTGTCCAACAGTCTTGTTACCTGGTTGGTGCTGTCCCACAGCCTGTCGCACGACAACAAACCAAACTGTTCAACAGCCTTGTTACCTGCCTGGTGCTGTCCCACAGCCTATCGTACATCAACGAACCAAACTGTCCAACAGTCCTGTTACTTGCCTGGTGCTGTCCCACAGCTTGTCGTACATCAACGAACCAAACTGCCCAACAGTTCTGTTACTTGCCTGGTGTTGTCCCACAACCTGTCGTACATCAACAAACAAACTGTCCGACAGTCCTGTTACTTGCCTGGTGCCGTCCCACAGCCTGTCGTACATCAACAAACAAAACTGTCCAACAGTCTTGTTACCTGCCTGGTGCTGTCCCACAGCCTGTCGTACATCAACAAACAAAACTGTCCAACAGTCCTGTTACTTGCCTGGTGCTGTCCCACAGCCTATCGTATACATCAACAAACCAAACTGTCCAACAGTCCTGTTACTTGCCTGGTGCCGTCCCACAGCCTGTCGTACATCAACAAATCAAACTGTCCAACAGTCTTGTTACTTGCCTGGTGTTGTCCCACAACCTGTCGTACATCAACAAACAAAACTGTCCAACAGTCATGACAACTACAAACAAAACTGTCCAACAGTCTTCGTTATTTACCTGGGGTTGTCCAACAACCTGTCGCATGACAACTACAAACAAAACTGTCCAACAGTCTTGTTACTTACCTGGGGTTGTCCAACAACCTGTCGCATGACAACAACAACAAAACTTTCCAGCAGTCTTGTTATCTCTCTGGGGTTGTTTACAACATGTCGTACGACAACAGCAAACAAAAACTGTCCAACAGTTCAATTGTCCAACAAACTATTGCATGACACCAACCAGACAAAAAACTGCAAACACTTTTTTTTTTTTACCTAGGGTTGTCCAAGAACCTGTCAAGCGAGAAACCCAACAAAAAGCAAATCGGCTCATAAACAAAAATCAAATCACCTGAAATCTCGCTACAAACTCGAGGTTGTCTGCCGACCTGACGAGCAACAAGATAACAACCTCTAGCTGAGATATAGGACACACCTTAGGAAAACTGCCGCAGTGGTTGACAGCTATCCGAGCGTCTTGAGGCCTGGTCCCTCAGCTTTTCGGGTTGCTGAATGCTGGCTGGTCCACAAAATGCAATGCCCAGAATCGCCGAACCTAACTTCAAAATTAAACAAAACAAATATACAGAAAAAAACAAAGGAAAATACGTAAAATAAGGCAATACGTTCGACTCCTTCCACAACAACAACAACAAACGTGATAGGCAGACAAAAAACTATACCAAATACTGTCTAAAGCCTTTCAAACAACGTAACTCACCCATAGAGCTACCAGTGATAAGTTGAAGCCTCCGACTCTTTCTTGATAAAAAAGGTCGGGCTCTGCTCCGAGCGTGCGGAAACTGGAATAACGTTGCACCGCTTCATAAAGGCTCCTATGGCGAAAAGACGGGGTAAACGGCAGCCCTAGCGGTGGCTCAGCTGTATCAACATACCTAACTCAAATGAGACAACACAAAATTAATTATACCAAGCCTATTTTACCAAATAGAATCACTCACACCTGCGCACGCGAAATATGTGCGATGCGCAAACATATGCAAATTACGAGTCGCTAAACGAAATGAACGACAGAATAGTTGCTGACCAACAAAACACACCATAATCATACAAAAGGGGAAAACAGGAAAATAAAATCATGAAGGAACAAGAAAGAAAACAGCCGAGGGATCCAATAGAAAAAACAGCCAACGTAGGAAGACAAATCAAAATGGAAAATTCCACAAGACGCCAAAAATGGCGGCGAGCTCAAAACCTTGCGTACCTGCTTGGCTTGTAAATCCTACGCCCGTAGGAAACTACTCTATCTTCTCTGTTGTCGGCAATTTTCCCTACCCGTTCCCAGAAGGTCGTAGATATCGCAGACTTGTCCTGGTGAGTCTCACTGTCAAAAACAGTGTTACTGGTGCTCTGCTATGGAACGTCCGGCTCATTCACAAGGCTGCTGCGTCAGTCATGCTGGGGTCGGCCGTGCCGGCGGTGTGACTTGCCTTCTCCGTCGACGTCCTTTCAGACAGTACTGCATATACCTGTGATGTCTAACAAACGCCCAAAATAAGCGTCTATTCTCGCAGAGAGGCATGCTTTCTTCCATAACCCATACACAATGCCCGGCACGCCAGTGTCTGCGAGAAGAACGGACCTCAGCATGACAAAGAGCGATACACGTGCAAAACGCAGACAACTCACATTCGTCCCTACGCAGCAACAACTTCTCGCAGTTTCACAAAGCAAAATAAAATACGAAATCTTCATGACACTAAAAGGGCAATCTTCGAATTCTATACTCCCTGTAAACGCAAACGAGGTAAATACTCGGTCTCTCTTCTACACCCCGAAAACCTGCTGGCGGTCTTTCTGTGGATCTTCTGTGTTTCCGTAGCCATGGCGTCGATGAACCGGCTGTGGGGAGGAGTCCGTCAAACTGCATGTGAATAGTCTATCCTGCCTTTATATGGGATTGGGTCTTCGCCTAATATAGGCATCGCCAATCACAGCGCAGGAAAGATAGTTATTTTACATTACATTGGTACTTCAGGGGCACTGGCAGGAAGTTAAGTCAAAGGTCCCAAAATGTGTTATCAAAGGTTATCTTATTTCCTATCCTCATTTTCCTGTTATGTGCAAATACTGTAAATGCAGAAATTTTCGCGGTGGATTAATGTTCGCGGTTTTTGCGGCGGCCGCTTCACCGCGAATTTAAAACCACCACGAACATTTTTCAATAGCAGTAAGAGATTACAGTGCATGGTGCTACCGCGAAATTAAATCCACCGCGAAAAGTCAATTTTCCCGCTACCGCGAAATTAAATCTCCGCGAACTTAAATGCATTTACAGTATGTTGCCTCATGGATTTAACTATCACAGGTATAGATAGTTATTTTACATTACATTTGGCACTTCAGGTGTACTGGCAGGAAGTTAGGTCAAAGGTCCCAAAATGTGTTGTCAAAGGTCATCTTGTTTCCTATCCTCATTTTCCTGTTATGTGCAATGTTGCCTCATGGAAGCCAGTGTGAAAATGCATTTTATTACTTAATAGACAAAATCAGCAAGAAATTCACAGCATCGATAAGAAAGGTAGGAAATCTACTGAAACTTTAAATCTATTATTATTTCTTGTTTCTTCTTTATTTTCTGTAAGATTCTGCCAAGCTGCTGCCGGAAGCGAGTGATTTCAGTGTCCCCTGGGTCCAGACTGCGATGGGTGAGCCTGACCCCAGAAGTGGGGTACCTCCTGCTGTCTACACCTTCACTGTCACGGACTTCCTTTCAGACCAAGGTATGTAGTACCCAGGGCTCTAGCCAGCGTCCGTTTTTCCGTCAATTGACGGAAATTTGCCGTGTCTGACGGAAAAATTTTAAAAGAAAAATTTCCGTCAACCTTGACGGACAAAAATCCTTGGTGGAAGCTACAGGCGGCTTGGGGATGCCGTCCACGGCTGTAAAAGCCACATACTGTTTGTTTTGCTATTGTTATGATTGTTGACAATGTGTGTCGGCGCTCTTTCGCATACGATAATCTCATTAAAACCGGTTTTTCAAGGTCTCAATGGCAACATTTACTACTCTGTAGTGTCATAGGGGAAATTAATTTTTGCGGTTTTCACGAATTTTTGGAATTGGCTGCAGAAAAAAAATTCGAGCTGGCTAGAACCCTGGTAGTACCTTTATAGCTGTGTTGTTCAACTGCCCTTCAACATTTTGCACGCCAGCATTACTGACAGTCAGTTCATTAAAAAATCCTTCCAACCCCTTTTGGTGTACATTTGTATATTGGGGATGACCGTAAATGGCTTTCTCCTTTTCTATAGCCCTTTGGCCACACAAGCTACTGATAACGGTAGCAGCTGATGATACTTTCATCAACCATACATTCACACCTTACCTTAAGTTTGCACAGACATGCCCCAAAAGCTTTGTACTGAATTCAAAGATGTCCCTCTGTATTTGCTCTGGCAATGAGTTTTTCTCTATTTTGGACAGTGTTGTAGTCTTAGATAATAAAAAAAATAGTTTAGCTTTTAAGTTAGCATAAACTCTGTCTTGAGGAAGTTACTCAAAAGCTTTGAACAGTAACATAATGAATTTGCCCTATAACAAGTAATTGCTAAAAAGTCTTTCCGATGTTTCAACATTTGATAATTTCTTTTCTTAGTATATCTATAATTTTGCATTGACAAATGCTTTTCTGTTCACAGCGAATGTGCGTCTTGATGTTGGGAGACCAATCAAGGTCAACTTCAGCATCACCAAGGTAAAACAAGCCATGGGTGTCCTGAAACTGCTGACTCCCACCAAACATCATGAAATCCAGGCCAAGCTTTCCCCAACCGTTCCTCAAAAAGACTTGAAGAATCTTGAAACAACAACGCAAAAGACCGCAGGAGTAGCATCAAAGCCAGAAAAAGCGACTTCTGTGGCGCCAACTGAGTTGACACCTCTGTTGGCAAGGTTGCATTCTGCCAGCTTTGCCATTGGTCAGGTGGTTGTTGCTATGGAGACAGTGCCACACCCACAAAATCCCAAAGCAGTGATGTCGCTGACTGGGATAAGCAGTAAAGTGGAGATGAAACTGGCAGAGAATGGCAGTAAGTACCATAACAGTACATACAAAATAACCAAATCATTTACTGCCATACTGTACAACTACTACATGTAAGCACAGTAATGGCACTAAGTACAGTATACCTACTGCCATACTGTACAGTAATTATGGTTACTGCAGTAAGTATTAACTACAATGCTAATACTGCCTTACTTTACTACTAAGTATAGTAATGGCAGTAAGTGCATCTTTAAGTACTACTGCCATACTGTACAGTATTGGCAGTAAGTAGTCAGTATAACTACTGTCATACTGTACTATATATGCAGTATGTCAGTAAGTACAGGTTCAGTATGAGTTATCATTTAATTAAATGTAGTACAATGTTAAACTATTAGAATAATGATTTTATTTCTGCAGTATTGTTTCAAACACTTTCTTAGAACACCCTGCAAAATATGTGTAACTTTCCCTTCTATTCAGAAACACAGTGAAAGCAGCTGAATTTATAGTAAAAATTACTAAGATCATTGCCATATTCTTATCATCTGTTTAACTGTTTTTCCTCAGCCGACTTGATAGCAACTACTTGCGACACAACTATCAAAGACTTCTTGGTGAAAACCTCCCTCCATGACAAAATGCGACCCCTGCTTGGACCTCTGACCTCTGAACTCTCCCTGGCCTGTGATTGGTCAACCCACAGTGGCAGCCAGTATGATCCTCATCTTCCCAAAGTGAATGCTGGGATACATCTGGGCATTGTGAGGGTTTTCATTGGACAGGAACATCTGAACTGTGCCTTGTTGATGACTGAGCATATACAGGAGTTTGTAACAGAGTTCACAGGGAAAACAAAGGTAAGGCTTTTACACTCATTTGGGGCTACGTATTGATACAGAAAAAGTATGCTTATTCATTTAATGTGTAACCATGTTTAAGAAAAATGGCCTTGCAGTTCCAGACCAAGCTGCTAGGGGGGTTGAAACCTGCACCTCTTTTTCTTTTTCTTTACTTCACAACCTATGTATGCTACCAGAAAAACCAAGTCACACTTTTTATAGCATATTGTCCAGGACAAAAAGTTTTAAAAATTGGAATAGCAGCTGCAGAACCAAAAAAAGCAGCTAAAATTTCAATAATCAACCCTGACCTTCATCTGCAAAGACCTCCCCAACAAACACATATCATAATAAATTCCTTTTTTTGCTTCTTACATTATATGTATAAAGGCCAAACACGTCAAAAACGTTGTGTGTGTGGCGGGGGGGGGGGGGGGGGTAACAATGCTGGAAAATAGTTTACCCCTCTTAGTGTCTCAACTAGATCAAATTGGCATTGTCCAGTTACACTGGTAGCCCCAAACAGTTGAATATGAATGATGACAAACAGGTATTCATAGGGAAACCATAATATACAGTTGTACTATTTTAATTTCTTTCTGGTACAGAATTTAAAGAGGACTGAGCCAGATGTCTCACCACCCACAATGCAGTCTGACAAGCCTCCAGTTGCCATGGACACTGTTGCCATGGATACTGTCATCAGTTCAAGAGATGACCTCAGAGTTGGAACATTCCAGTACATCTCCAACAGAGGTAGGTGAAGATTTTTGGCAACACCTCAGGGGTGGAGGCATTTCTTTTTCACAGTGTTACATGTTAGAAAAGGAATTCAAAACAATGTACCAGTCCCGTTAATGACTGATTAGTCATTGAATCTAAAAATTGAATAAAATAATCTGCAACAAATAGGAGATATGCTTTATAGTCTATATACTTGGCAAAACAGACACTGAAAAAAAACACAAAGTAACACCAGTTGTCTTAAAGTTTATAAAATATCATATATCCAAATGATTTTGAGCAATGGGAAGGTTCCATTTTGCTATAACCACCTGTCATTATTAGCCCATATTTACCACTTGCGAGTTCTCCACATATTGTGTTGGATGATATGTATTAGTCCAACATTCATTTGCTTTGCTCACTCGGTGGTTTATTTGGTTGTTACAGGAACAGACCATACCTTATAACATCCCATTCATCTAACTACGCCTCATGAAGGCCCTTAACCTTTTGATAATATGTAGATTTTATTGAATGGTGAATGTGAAATATTCATGTGGTAATATGACAAAATTTCTATTAATTTTACATTTTTTCCAGATGGGGGTAAGAGATTGCCCAATCCTGGCCAGATAGTGTTTACGAAGGAGAGAGGAGGGAAGCCCGGCACGATGGCTTGGTGTTACCACAAGCCCCGCGTGCTGACGTACATCCACGTGACCCCCGTGCCGTTCCACACCATGGATGATCCGGACATCAGCTTCACAGAGCTGGAAGAATTTGTTGAGGTCAGTGGAAGGATTTTGTCATTGAAAGTCTGACTTAAAGGTTTTGTATTGTGTGTCTAGTCTGACACTATATATTAATATAATAGAACAATATGGAAGAATGGGGGCCAATATGCAAGAATGTGGAATCTGGTGTTTTCAGTTTAGTGTGAATGTGGATTGGCTGAATATTTTTGAGTAGTTACAAGCACAAACATGTCATAGTCCAGGAATATGTGACTTATTACAAATTTATATTAAGATATGCCAAATAGACCAATCTTGACTGTCCGTCACAATTAACTTCAACCAATGGGAGATTGGCAATGATTAGGTTTGATAGTTTGGCTGTATGTCAGTCAAATATTTGCTCTTTTAATTATGCATGTACATGTATTTTGCATCTCTACATTTTGATGGAGGAATTGGTCTATTTCTTGGCCCTACAAAATAGTGAGAATATGGCTCAGTGCTTTTTTTATATACTAGATAATATATATGTTCAACTTATAGAATTCTTAACTGTTAATAGATTGACCATACAGTCATGTAACTTTTGCACTACTAATGTATGTTCCTCCATGCAGGTGCCATGTTCTCTTCAGTACTGGGATGAAGTCAGGAAGGCCTTTGTCATGTTCCACAAGTTCAAACTGTCAGCCAGCAGGTCATACCATGCCAGGTTTGCTGACATTGCCATGGCAACAGCCAATCAGGTGGTGGCAGCCCAACTGTGGCAGGTGGTGGTGCATTCTGGGACAGAAGTTCAGGGAGAACCAGAGTAAGTGAAGCTTTATATTTGACAAAAAATATGTCTCAGTGGATGGTATTTTTTGCTGAAAATATGCAATGAACATGTTTTTTGCCATATTAATCTTGCTTTTTTGGCTCGTTATTACTGCTTTGATTTTTGTAGCATTCTCTAATGGACTAAACTAGTAAACAGATTTCAAAGTCCCAACCAACTCTTTGAAAAGATGTTGCTACTCTCTCATTGGTCAAACTGCTAGTAGGCATCCTCTCATTGGTTGAACCACTGATTGCCATGCTGTCATTGGTTTGACTGCTACTTCTAACTGCCAATGATTTGAAGAACTGCAACTTGTCATGCTATTATTCAATTAACTGCTTAAATTGCTATGCTATCATTGGATGAGCTGCAACTTGCCATGCTATCATTGGATGAACTGCTAATTGCTATCCTATCATTGGATGGACTCCTAATTGCCATGCTATCATTGGTTGACCTGCTAATTGTAATAGACAGTTAACTGTCTTGCTGATTGCTGGTGTGTGGCTAAACCTTCCCATCATCCCTCCATGCAAGCTTTGTCTTTGTTTCTGGAAGTGGCGACACCTGTCCATCGGAGGAGGAAAGCGACCCCCTCCTATCGCCCATGGCGTTGGCGGCCTGCATGCGAGTGGACTCGAGTTTCGCGCCGAAGTTTGTACCGGCCGTGTCAGCGTCTTTATCGGCGAGTGCCATACAGATCAGCGTCAGTAATCATACAGAGCATCTTGGGAAAGGTAAACAAATATTTTTTTACTATTATCTTTAACCTTTTGTGGTGGTTTTGTTCTCACAAGGACCTCTCCACTAAAAATTTAAGACACTGCAACTACATTGTATGTATTTGCAGTGTAGTACTACTTTACTAAACAATTGTTTTAGCCATGAGATTTTAAACTCTGCAAAAATCTTCTTTCACTCTTTGAGAGAAATAAAACCACTGTGAAAGTAAATGAAATTCAGTATTATAGTCAAATGTGTTTGATGTAAAATGTATGGCTGCTACATGTACCTTCTTTTTTTTTTTTTTTTTTATATTTATTGCATTTCAAATAAACAGAAATAACAGAAGAATACATAATGACAATAGAGATGGAGACAATAACTGAGACAAAACATAAACATAAACCACGGATCCAAAAATAGATAACAATACTACAGCGGGAAGAAAATAATACCAACCAAATAAACTAATACAGCAGTATAAGGTAGTATCGTTTACATAAGAAAAGTAACATCAGTGTAAATTAATGGTAAACTTTAAACAAGAATAATCTCAAATAAAGTACAGACACATAAGAAACCATCAATACAACATTTCGCTTCAAATACTAGTGAAAATAATTGAATAATGCAAAACCACAAGAGTAGCAAAAGACAAAAAGAAAATAGAGGGGTTTAAGAAATGATGTGAAGTATTTCTCCCCATTTACTGTAGTGAACTGCCAATTTGTTCTTTCTGGAAGCTATTATAAATTCCAATTTGTAAGAAGTCTTAATATATGAGATAAAATGGTTTAATGATAGGTGTTTTTCTTGCTGTTTGTAAATAAAAAATTTTGCCATTAATATTAGTGTATTGTTCAGCCTAGGGGAATTTACTGTTAGATCACCCAAAATTACATTTGCTAAATCTATGTGTAATGGTTCACTCGATACTCGTTCGTGCCATTTCTTAACATCTCTCCAAAATTGGGAAACTCTTGGACATTCCCAAAATAGATGCAGTGTATCTTCTTGCTCATTTCCACAGTGTATGCAAATAGGGCTGTCCGAGAGTTTCCAAATATATAACATTTTTCTGGTAGGTAGAAATTTATGTAACATCCTAAATTGGAAAAATCTTAGTCTCGGACATATTGTAGTCTTGTATATCAGTCTAAAAACTTGTTTCCATGGTATTATTATGTCAAGTATTTCTTCCCAATATGTTTGGATTTTAACTGGGGTTTGGACTACGTTATTTGTTAAAAGAGTTGTCATGTATATATCTTTATTTATCTTACGTGCCCCCAACCAGGAATAGTTTGATATGAAGGGTGCATTGTTAGATTACTTAGATTAGAATAGCCTAGTTCCCCCCTCCCCGTACGAATGGAACAGTCGGGTCTGGAATGTGGAGGTTTAGGAATACACACGTGGAACTGAGATGTGTGTGTGAGTGTCTTTATTTTATCCCTAAGTGAGAGGGACCAGGAGTCAACTTAACAATGGTAGCAGAGGGTGCAACTCTAGACATTTAGAGTCGACGATCCGGGTCTCTGGTTTCGACGGTGCCCGATTTCTCGGACGTTTTCTGTGCATTGGCTTGGAGGGCGACCTGAGATTTCCAAGATGGCGACGTGTGAACGGCTCGATGCACAGAGAGTGGTCAAACGTGGCAGGTGTTTGGATTCGTGGAAGCCAGGAAAGCGGGGCAAGGAGAACTAGGGTGTAACCCGAAAATGGCAGTGCAGAAGGAGAGACTGAGTTCCAGAGGATTTCTGGGAGGACATGGAGGACCCTGTTCAGAAGACTTGAGTGTGGACAGTTGTGAGAGGAACTTTCCAGTTGTGAGAGGAACTTTCCAGGATCGTGTCGCCTGCAGGACCGGCCATCGTGTGCGGGTTCGGTGATTGTCGGCGGGGAGGATTCTACTCGAGGGGCTGCAGTGTTCGAGAGGACCTGGTTCCAGGCAAGAGGACTGCCCTGATCTGTATGAACTGAACTGTAAACAGTCACTACTGTGAGAGGAAAAGGACAGTGACCAGTTTGTTGTTTGTGTTAATTTCTATTATACATATGTGGCCTTCTAGCTGTATGCAGTGGGTTTTGAAATTATTTCCGGTGACCCAATTCCTTTGTTCTGTGTGTTTACTTAAGTGTGTTTTGAGAAGAGAGTGTCTCAGCACATCTGTTTCATATATTACTGTTCTGCTGGAAAGGATGGGGACCGTTCAGCTTGTATCAGGGGTGGTTGTTAGCTTGTAGCATCATCTGGTTTAGTTTACGAGTACAGTATATATGGGACGACTATGGGAGTCACCGAGAACAGTTAATGACAGAAGTGATCGCAGAAGAGAACGACAAGACGTAAGAAGTCCACATTGTTGATATGTGTTGTACTAGACTTGGTAAGAAGTCCACATGATTGAGATGTGTTGTACTAGACTTGGTAAGAAGTCCACATGATTGAGATGTGTTGTACTAGACTTGGTAAGAAGTCCACATGATTGAGATGTGTTGTACTAGACTTGGTAAGAAGTCCACATGATTGAGATGTGTTGTACTAGATTTGGTAAGAAGTCCACATGATTGAGATGTGTTGTACTAGACTTGGTAAGAAGTCCACATTGTTGATATGTGTTGTACTAGACTTGGTAAGAAGTCCACATTGTTGATATGTGTTGTACTTGACTTGGTAAGAAGTCCACATTATTGAAATGTTGTTGTTGACTTGGTAAGAAGTCCACATTATTGAAATGTTGTTGTTGACTTGGTAAGAAGTCCACATGATTGAAATGTTGTTGTTGACTTGGTCAGAAGTCCACATTATTGACAAGTGTAGGTGGTAAGAAGTCCTTAAGTATTCTGATGGGTAATGGACTGGGTGAGAAGAGTGCATGATGAAGATGGAAAAAAATATGGTTGCGTTACCATAAGGACATTTAAAGTCATACGGACAGTAAAAAAAAAGGACATAGGGGAAGTTTGATGAGTATTACACTGTTCTAAAGTTATCTATATAAGGGAAGTTTGAAGTTTGATGAGTATTACACTGTTATAGGGTTGATGAGTATTACACTGTTCTAAAGTTATCTATATAAGGGAAGTTTGACGAGTATTACACTGTTATGAAGATCTGATAAGTATTACACTGTCTAGTTTCTGTAGAACGCAGCTCATCAGTTTATGTAACCTTTTAGTCATGCAACCTTGATAGTTTTAAATATAGCTCTGTATATTCTGTTACTGAAGTTCTTTAGACAATGGTGTAAATTTCTGGTAGATTTCAATGTTTCAACTTATGTGACGTTATCTAGAATAGAAAAGAAAAAAGGGGGAATGTTAGATTACTTAGATTAGAATAGCCTAGTTCCCCCCTCCCCGTACGAATGGAACAGTCGGGTCTGGAATGTGGAGGTTTAGGAATACACACGTGGAACTGAGATGTGTGTGTGAGTGTCTTTATTTTATCCCTAAGTGAAAGGGACCAAGAGTCAGCTTAACATGAACATTAGGTCCTATAGTAAGTGGTTTATCCTTAAGATGTCTTTTCCAGGTGCTTGGGATAGCGGAGATTATTTGATTATATTCCATCATTTGAAGAGTTTTCCCAAATTTCAGCGATAATTCCTTATATGACAAAAATTTTCCATTTGTATCTTATAAATAATATTTGACCAGTAGCTTGCTTTCTAAAGTGAATAGGCTTGCTGTCTATAGTAATATTTGAGTTGAGCCATAAAAGCTGTGATTGTATGTCCTGGTGTGTTTCAGGTGGCTTAAATTGGAAGGAAAGCCATGCTTTAAGGGCATTGATGAAGAAAGGACTAACAGACCGAGAAAACTTAGTAAAAATACAGTCTATATGATATTTAGATAATTGCAAGAAAGGGTAAAGTTTACATACAGGATCTGGGAAATCAGTCAAGTATTTACTTAAAGGTGTTTTTGCTTGCCATAGTCTAGGTATCCACGATGCCTTACGAGTGAGATCAAAAGTGGGTAAGTGTATTAATTTCAGACCACCACAGTCATAGGTGTTATATATAACCTTGCGTTTAATCTTTTCTGGGCGCCCATTCCAAATGAAATTGAATATCTTTTTCTCATACTCCTTAAAGAACTTGGCTCTAGGAGAAGGTAATGCCATGAATAGATATGTAAATTGTGATACTATTAGAGAGTTCACCAAGGCAATTTTACCAAAAAGTGTTAAGGAATGTCCTCTCCAGGGGAGCAAGATCTTGTCTATCTTAGCTAGTTTTGTCCAGTAATTCTGATCTAATTTTTCGGTATAACCAGTTGTGCCTAAACCCAGCATGTACATGTACCTTCTTTGTTTGGTCAGTCTTGTGCAAATCTTTATAAGTCCCTTGTTAACAAGAACGGTTGCTGTAATGCTTTCCAATATAAAACAAAATATAAATTCAAAACATTGGCATACAATGTATCGGTTGGATAATGTTTAACTTCTTATACATTCTTGTTGTCCGTTTACAATGACAGGTCCTATTGGAAGGCTGCAGCCTTTTAAGTTTGATGACTCCATGCCAAACGATCAGGAGTTTCTGGACATCTCGATGGAGAAACCACTTCTACACTTCAAACACTGGCATGGGGACAGAGACTGGTCATCTCTACAGGTCAGTTATATATATGACCCAACCAGTGTTCTGATGTTGCAAGATAATGGTTACTCAAGGAAGTAGATAGACTTCTAAATTAAATGCTTGAGTAACAGATATCCTGCATATCGTACTTCCAGGATGTTCACTGACACATTCTGTGGTAGGTTTTCATTTGTAGGTTTTAGGACTAGGCTATTTAGGCTTTATCAGATACAGTAGTCAATTATTTGTAAAAGTACAATACTACAGTAATGACCGTGCTTTCTACCCTGTCCCAATTACATGTATTACAGGTATACAGACACTTTTTGCCTCCTGCATCCTTTTAAGGTGTGAAAGGACTTAAGGCACACGTACATTGGACACAGCTACTACTGTAAATGCATTTAAGTTTGCGGGGATTTGATTTCGCGGTAGCGGGAAAATGGATTTTTCGCGGTGGTTTTAATTTCGCGGTTGCACCATGCACTGTAGTCTCTTACTGTTATGAAAAAATGTTTGCTGTGGTTTTAAATTCGCGGTGCAGTGGCCACCGCAAACATTTCTGCATTTACAGTATATTTTAGGAGGAGAAATATTATTGCCGCCATTCAACTTATAATGAAAATTGAAGGTTTTGTTGCAAATTCTCGCCTATGGGGCTAATTGCAAGTGAACAAGATCAAATATATGAAGCTATTGAAAACAGTAAAATAATATAAATTCTAACATACACATGTATTCCATTGGAAAGTTAACTACCCTTTTTTCAGCACCATGGAGGGGGAACATGTCATTCTGCATCAACTACATATGATTAACACAATGTTTTCGTTGGATGTGAAACAACTACCTGGTATTCAGCACCAAGGCTATGGCTACTAGTCTATGGAGAATACTGGACGGGAAATCCGTATTGATATACCCATAGGGTAAATGACCTGCCTGATGTGTATTATGTATGCAATATATGGCATGGCGGGCTCCTATGAAAATGATGGCTGCTGTTTCTCCACTTTTGATCAATAGCTAGGGTGGGTACCGATGCAGAAAATTGAGGTCCAAGTATGGTCCATGTCCAGAAAATCAGGTCCAGGTTTTTTCTTCCCCTCTCTACCCCAAACTAGATGGAAGGGTCCATTGGTGCTGATGTGTTGGAGTACAGGAACTTGACCATGCAGCCTTTGGTCGAACCATTCAAGCTACAGGGGGAGCTCATGTACAGAAAAGAAGCACATGTGGTAGGTTTCATTTTTGAAAGTTTACCCACCATTCCTTATGGGTATTATAAAAGTGCTTTAGGACTTTCAATGCTTACTATCTAGCAAGATAATGACATTGAATATGAATTAGTTGAAGAGGTATTTATTCATCACAAACAAAATAAAACACTTAAATGTCTGGTCTTGTTTGAAGTGACCAGTATATTGTTTTGATTTCAGACACATGTGGACACCAGAGTTTCGACAGACCCGATTCACCTGCGGGTAGCCCAGGGTACAGTCCACACACTGACCATGGCTCAGCGACTCTGGACACAGGTAATTATTATCATCTTCCAGTGGACTGCATTGGAATTCAGTTAAATCTAATAACTAAAGGAACTGCATAAATGAATAAAAGTGCTCAAAATACTTCTTTTCAGCCGGGTTGCTCAGACTGCAACCTGAATCAAAAGCCAGGTTGTGCCATCAACATTTCAGGTTGTCTCACATCCAAGTTATTACTTTAAATCAGCAAATTTCCATTGGCTTTTCTTCCAGTTACATGTAACTACTTATGTTTTATCTTATGAATAGATAAAAACAAAATTTTATGCACGCTGGTGGAGGAAAAGCGGTTTTGCAACTGCAAAATTTCAGGTTGCACACTGAGCTTTTGCAAGGGGGTATGTCAAATCATCCCATCTATACCTAAGTCTAACTGTTTGACCACTGGGGAACCACAGAAGATCTTACAACCAGTTTTTTTCCACCCTTCTCGGTTTTCTGTGTCTCTTTAAAAGTTTCACTTAGTGTTATTCTAGTCTATTGTCTGGTATTATGATTCCCCCCATATTTTTGTTGCCTACCTTATTGTGCAAACAGTGAATGCAGCCATTACTCCAATGTTTCTTTCTTTCAGAATTTCTCCCCCACAAAGACAGATGACGAACGGCTCATTCTCAACTACTTTGTGATCTGTAACGACACCCAGGAGACTATCCGGTTTGGACAGGTGGACACGGATGAGAACGTCATCCTGTGCAGCCGGCGCATGCACGGCTACAGCTGGCGCACCCACAAACAAGTGCAGGTTGGCAGGGTTCGTAGTTGTCTATAAATGTTAGGGAGAAAAGGTGCAAGTAGTGTTATATAATTATGTTTTCCTGAAGGAGAAAAAAATATTGTTTTTGCTGGTTCATTCTTTTTCTTTCTTCCTCCTAGCAGAAATGTTTTATGGAAAAGGCTAGGCTGGCTTTTACGGAAGGCTACTCAGATAACGCCATTCACAGCCCCTTGTCTTTTCTCACTCACACACACTACTTTGCATTTGGAGCGAGTCTGTAATTTTGGCTTGGGACAATACTTACTTGGGGAAAAAAAGGATAGTTTTGGAGAAAAGGGGAAATTTTAGCAACATAAAATGCAAATGAAACATTTAATGCTTGATTATTTCCAGATGCTCCACGTGTGTTTTGAGGGGTGGGCGAACTGGCGCTGGTCCGAGCCGTTTAACATCGACACGGCCGGGTCGTTTGTGCGGACCATCCAACACCAAGGGCACGCGACCTCGCTGATCGTCAAGGTTCAACCAATCACACCTCTCCAGAAACAGGTAACTGATTCGGTTTGAAACTTGGGCCCAGAATATTGTACAAATCCCACCATAACCTTGCTAGAATCTATTTTGCATTCAGCTTATTTACATCTTTATTCTAGATTTCATTATGTTTTGTAAAGAAAGTTCTGGTGTAGGCCATGGGTATGGTATTTCCTGAGTGTGCAGCCTTCATTATTTCATAACTTGTGTTTTTCTTATTGCCTCAGTTCAGTGCAATTCACATTGTTTCTGACTTAAGGAGATGAGATGCTTTGTCAGTCCTAAAAATGTAGCTCGTTACCAAAGAGTAGTATTGTTATGTGATGGCCATTAAGTACATGACTATTGTAATTGAGCCACCCTTTTACTGTTAAACAATGGTCAACTTAAAACCAGGCTCAAGTTGAATTTGATTATTAAAAAAAAAGGAAATGATTATAGAAAAATACAGTCAATTGGAAAAAACATTTAAGTAAAACATACTAATGTATCTGCCTACAGTTTTAGAACTACACCAACCTCAGATATTAAAGAAAATCATTGCCGTTTTCCGTTGTCCATAGATTACCTTCTGCGGTCGACAAGTCTTTACCAACCACTTGTCAAAGAACCTCCTACTGGAGATTGTCCAAGTGCGGAAATCCCAGCCTGCATTGCCTCGGGACCTGACCCTTGACCTCCCCGCCAGGACCACGCTGCCGTCCTTCGTTCTAGAGGACGACATGATCAGGGGAATCCGACTCAGGGCCCAGGGAGAATTCACCGTTTGGTCAGGAGAGGTCGACGTAGGGTCAACAAAACAGAAGGAGACTTCTTATGTACAGGTGAAACCTTCTTGATATTGTAGCACTTTTATAAAACATATAGTATAAGGTCATGTTCATGTATAAGGAAATGGTTTCAAAATGTAACGTGACAGAAAAGATACTGTGCACAACACAGTCTGTATGCACACCTGTCCTTGGTGCTGAACACACCATCTACACAAACATACAGGACACTGGTGCACAACACAACACAATCCAAACACAAACCTGTCCTTGGTGCTGAACACACCATCTACACAATCATACAGGACACTGGTGCACAACACAACACAATCCAAACACAAACCTGTCCTTGGTGCTGAACACACCATCTACACAAACATACAGGACACTGGTGCACAACACAACACAATCCAAACACAAACCTGCCCTTGGTGCTGAGCACACCATCCACACAAACATACAGGACACTGGTCACCACACAATCCAAACACACACCTGTCCTTGGTGCTGAACACGCCATCCACACAAACATACAGGACACTGGCCACCACACAATCCAAACACACACATGTCCTTGGTGCTGAACACGCCATCCACAAACATACAGGACACTTGGTCACCACACAATCCAAACACACACATGTCCTTGGTGCTGAACACACCATCCACACAAACATACAGGACACTGGTGCACAACACAATACTTACACACACCTGTCCTTGGTGCTGAACACGCCATCCACACAAACATACAGGACACTGGCCACCACACAATCCAAACACACACATGTCCTTGGTGCTGAACACGCCATCCACACAAACATACAGGACACTGGTCACCACACAATCCAAACACACACCTGTCCTTGGTGCTGAACACACCATCCACACAAACATACAGGACACTGGTGCACAACACAATCCAAACACACACCTGTCCTTGGTGCTGAACACGCCATCCACACAAACATACAGGGCACTGGTCACCACACAATCCAAACACACACCTGTCCTTGGTGCTGAACACACCATCCACACAAACATACAGGACACTGGTGCACAACACAATCTTGCACACACGCAGGCAGTGTGCACTCAAAATATAAGGCCATGTTTGTGTATAAGGATATGGTTTCAAAACATAACTTGATAGAAAAGTATTTGGATGAAATTGTGATGTTAACCAAAAACATAACTGAAACCATGATGAATTCTATTTTAGCTGCAAGACAACAACTCCTGTAAATGGCAGATAACACATTACATCTCAGTTACCATACTGGTCAAGAGTTATTGACAGTTGACTTTGCCATAGACTTATTATTATGGATGAATACAAAAAATGACCTGCCTGGAGTGCTGCCTATACACATAAAGTTATGTATGTACTGATTTACTACTTCACAGTGCTTAATGTGATACTTTGTCAGTCTTTGTTATATAAAAAGTCTTATTCAAAGACTTTTATACAATAATCACCTAAACCATTATCTGAAGGTAACAATTACAGTATTGTTTTTTGCTCCCCAGATCTCTTGTGAGGATGGCAGTGTGTTACAGGTCCTGTGTACAGTCTACAACCTCCAACCTTCAACCCCACAGCACATGCCGGCATGGGCTCTGCCTGGACAGAGGGTGGTCAGTGTTGTTTGTTGTTTCATAAATTTGTCCTTTTGTTGCACTGTACTTTGAATCACAGTAGTGTCTGTACCCCCTATAGTGTCCCTATCCCTTGTAGTGTCTGTATACCCCCAGTAGTGTCCATACCCCCAGTAGTGTCCGTACCCCCAGTAGTGTCCTTACCCCCAGTAGTGTCCTTACCCCCAGCAGTGTCCATACCCCCAGTAGTGTCTGTACCCCCAGCAGTGTCTGTACCCCCAGTACTCCCAGTACCCCCAGTAGTCTGACTGTACACCCTGTCTGTATAGAGCAGTGAACACTAATTGTCTGTATTGGCGATAATGTAAAAATTAGCAAGTTCAGGGTGTCATAATCTCATCCGTGAACATTCCAGGTCATAAGAACTCACCCCACACAGCAGCCCGCTATCTCAAGTGTTCAAAAGTCTAATCTTTAAACTTTCTGACCAGCGCAAGATATTTCAGCGATCAAAACTGCCGCCATGTTGCCTTTCCATGACATCATTTTAGGGACTGACCACTTCAAATTAGGGGTCAGCACAGGCCGAAACAATTAACCAAAACCTTGTTTTTTTGCTGAATCTGAACATCTGCAAGCTACACTGTCTCACCAATATGAAATGTTACTTACATTTTCCTGCTAAAAGCCGAAAATAGGCTAAAATGCTGTAGGGACTCGTTTCGGGCCTTCTGCGTCTGCGTCAATTAGGGTCATTGCCCTGTAGGGTCCCTGCTAGAATTTGTCTGAGGGCAAGTTGTCTTGTAGGATTGTCAGATGAAAAAATGAATGGATGAATAAATAGATGGATGGATGAAAGAAGGATTAAATGGAACAATAAAATTATTGGGATATTGGCCAATGTCAAGGATGTCATTATTATGTTGTTTATTACATACACAACTCTGTTTTAATGTCCACAGATTGTGCTGAGTCCAGTGTTTGTGGTGAGGAGTTGGATCCCCGGGCCCCTGCTCATGAACCTGGAGACACGCAACCTTGGTGAGAGACACCAGTACCAGGTCGTGGGAAAGGGCAAAGGTCATGACCTCTACAACATTGAACCTGAACTCTCACATCATGTCACCTTTCAGTTTGGGTGAGCATCGTTTCAAATACTTCAAGAAGATCATATCTCGAAGATTCTATAGATCTAGCTATTCTTAATTTTCTAGTTTGTATAATATATTTTGCTAATAAGAAAAAGGGGGATATTGTTTTTGTTGTTTTTGTCTGTGTGTCTTTGACATGACACTACACTGTCTAACAGGATGTTAGGTCAAAGGTCCAAGAAAAGGTTATCAAAGATTATCTCATTTCCTGTCTTTAATTTCCTGCCACATACATGTGCATGTCTGAGCCAATAGGAAAATGCTTGGAGTTCAAAATTATGAATAAAGCAAGAACAAAAACACTGAATATTTTCGGAAATGAAGTCCGATGATTTCTTGTTTTTGTCGTGTAGTAAGAATGGTGAGCCGTCCAGCCCGACCATCCGTTTGAACTCTGACCTGATCAGTGAGGTGGACAGGAAACCCTCCCTGCCTACTGTGGAGAAACTATGCACTATTCCAGAAGGGAGTGATGATGATGTGGGAGAAGGCTGGCCATTCTCTGGTTATCTTCATTCTAGAAAACAGTAAGTCCTGTACATTTTTGGAGTAACTGTTACAATGATTATACAGTCAAATCTGGTCATTCAATCGTTGGGCACAAGCAGCCATCACCAGGCATATTAGTCACATTAAAACCGTCCCATTCTTTTTTTATATAACTGCACACTGTCCTGTGTAACCAACTGCCCTATTCAAGTACATTTTTCCTCAGTTCTTTGAGTGGTTGCTGAATACAGTTTTGACCGCAGCATTTCTCATGCAACTATTGTATACACAACAACCTGTAGTACACGTATTAGGAAAAGTATTACATTTTGTACAACCTCAGCATCTGAAGAAATATTGGTTACCCCAGCCAAGTACTCTCATAATGTTGCATTGGTTGCTCCTTGCTTCGTTGCTTGGATAACACTCAGGATAACTTTAATTAGAAGTTGTGAGTTTACTTCAAATATGTCATGTTTTAAGTGTTTGTATGCCTTAATGACAATGTGTTGTAAAAAAATTGGGGAAAGATCACACTCCAGCAATTTTTCTGATGATTTGGAACAATTACTAAGGTAACTGTAATAGTTGCCTTGTCAGTGTTCAGCTTTTTCTGATAGTTACAACTGAATACTTCAACACTTTTCATTACCAGGGATACAGACAAGGACGTAGTGGTGTTTCAGCCAACCACAGAGCTGAAAGTGACCTTCGCAGAATTCTCGCCATACGTTGACACCCTCCTGCTGAACGTTTCGCCCTGGTGCCTGCTGGGAAACGACACGTCGATCGACCTGGGACTGGTGTTGGCTGATGGGGTGGCCTTGGATCTGCCTGCGGGACAGGCTATCGCTCCACCAAAATTTAGAGTTAGTATTGGTCCGTGGTATAGACCTCTATTACATTTTGTACATAGTAGCAAAGTGTGGTTGAATCTAAAGGTTTAGGGTTTGAATCCATAGCAGGCCCCAATGCTGTGCCTTATTGGGAAAGGCACTTTCCACCTATTTCCTCACTCGACTACTGAGTCGCAGTGGTCCGCAGTTTTGCAGCAAACTTAAAACCGCCAGGAATGTGCTTGTTCTGTTCATCTTCTTCCTTGTTTTGACCGCAAACTGTAAACCACCACAAATTCTCCATCTTTTCCCTAACATGACATTAAATGCCCAAGGCATTTACATTAATTTTACACATACAAATTGTAGTTCAAACTATCATCTTTACATTCTCTCACATAATGTTCGGAGACCAGTGGTTACTAGATTGAACTAGAAGCCATGAGTTTGATTCTGACTATGTCACTCATCCCCAGATATGCATTCTACTAGAAAAGGCAATCCTAATGATCTGACGTTAAGCTGCCGTCCACTGTTTATTGTGCTTAACTAAATGTAGGAGGGGATTTTCTGGGTAATGAAACTGTATAAATTTGTCTTGTCTGTCATGACCATTGGAAGAATAGCTCTTCAGTTAGCTAAACTGGATCAATATCACTTTGATTTTCCCAGGGAGAGTTCTGTATCAGTGTGCGGCTGCCATCCTCAGCTGATGCCGACACGTCCAGCCTGCCCCAGTCCCTGCCCATCCTACTGGAGACGGAGGATGTGTCACCCAGCGCCAAGTATGGGGAGAGACTCATCATGCTGCAGGAGGGCCTGGGACTGCTCAACATTGTCATACCAGCTGCACAGGCAGGGGGCGCCACTAAGGTTGGACTGATGTAGAATCTATAATAGTTGTATTGTTCAGGAGGGGCTGGGACTGCTCAACATTGTCATACCAGCTACACAGGCAGGGGGCGCCACTAAGGTGGGACTGATGTAGAATCTATAGTTAGTGTTGTATTGTTCAGGAGGGGCTGGGGCTGCTCAACATTGTCATACCAGCTACACAGGCAGGGGGCGCCACTAAGGTGGGACTGATGTAGAATCTATAACAGTTGTATTGTTCAGGAGGGGCTGGGGCTGCTCAACATCGTCATACCAGCTGCACAGGCAGGGGGCGCCACTAAGGTGGGACTGATGTAGAATCTATAATAGTTGTATTGTTCAGGAGGGGCTGGGGCTGCTCAACATTGTCATACCAGCTCCACAGGCAGGGGGCGCCACTAAGGTTGGACTGATTTGGAATATATTAGTCTGTAGAATGTACATACTAATGTATTCAAATTTTTTATGGAAAATTGGATATCCTATTACATGTATTAAAATCAAAGAACCCACATATTATAGAACAAGTGGGTAAATTTGCCTTCCACTGCTTAAAAAGAAGAAGTCAAACCCAACAAAACTTGTATAATGTACACTTAATAAGTAGCACAACATACTCATAGAATGTAGTTCTTAGCACCTTTGTACTTTCCTTATCATTCAATTAGCCCTCAGGCATAATTTTGCAATAAATGTATTATATTATACAGGGCCTTGAAATTATTTCATAAAACAGGTCAAGATTGATGTGCGTACATGAAAAGTCAATCTCGCAATGTTTCAGCATCAAGTCATCGATCTGGAGAGAATCTTGCTTCATCTTGCTTCGTCGTATCGTCGTCGTATCCATTTTTGATTATACTGCTGCTGGGATCCCTTTCACAGGGGTAGGCAGCAGTCGGATAGTCTTCATACTGTTCTTCCATGCGGCTGGTCTTCCTCACACTATTCTCTAGAAAAAGCAATACTGAACTTGAGGTGTCTCTCTCCACAGGTGTGTTCCCTGTGTGTACAACATGGTATCCAGGTCCTGTGTGTTCAGGAGAGAGTGTTCCTCTAACCTGAGTAAACTTTCTCTCTCCACAGGTGTGTTCCCTGTGCGTGTCCTCTAGTGTACAACATGGTATCCAGGTCCTCCATCTACAGGAGAGAGTGTTCCTGACTAACCTGAGTAAACTTTCTCTCTCCACAGGTGTGTTCCCTGTGTGTGACCTCTAGTGTACAACATGGTATCCAGGTCCTGTGTGTTCAGGAGAGAGTGTTCCTCTAACCTGAGTAAACTTTCTCTCTCCACAGGTGTGTTCCCTGTGTGTGACCTCTAGTATACAACATGGTATCCAGGTCCTGTGTGTTCAGGAGAGAGTGTTCCTCTAACCTGAGTAAACTTTCTCTCTCCACAGGTGTGTTCCCTGTGTGTGACCTCTAGTATACAACATGGTATCCAGGTCCTGTGTGTTCAGGAGAGAGTGTTCCTCTAACCTGAGTAAACTTTCTCTCTCCACAGGTGTGTTCCCTGTGTGTGACCTTAATCTCCAAGCAGATCTTGCTGTGGCAAATGGGAAGGAGTTTAGCCGGCAGAGGAGTTATTGGCCACAGCGAAGATCTGCTGCAGAACGCACCGGTCAAAGGCAATTATCAGGCAATTAAACTGCGTTAGGAAGAAGGTGCGAATTGCCCCGGGCGTGCGGGGCCAGGGATCCCGTCACGGGTCGGCTGTAAGAGTTCATTGTGTTTTCTGTGACATCTGGGGATTTCTTTGCTTCTTTGGTGTCAATATACGTCAATAACTCACTACGTACTGGAGGAAAACAACAGCAAAACGCGTCAGCACGATGCGACAGGACGCAAGTGCAGTGGGGAGGGGGGCGCTGACGTCGATTTCCCCCAACGTTTCATGAAGCCACGGCGCCCGTTTGTTTGCCTGAGAATGCACCGGACGCCGTTAGAAATACTTCAATCATCGGCTTTGCTGAAAATGCACGTGCTGATTATATTTCAGCCATACATAGTATGGTGAAATATATTGTATTCGTAATGTTTCTTTCTTTCTTTCTTTCTTCTTCTTCTTCTTTCTCCTGTCAAATCTTCAAAGTGATTCATCTCCGCCGTTCCTGGACCGAATGATCTGAAATTTGGCACAGGGGTAGAATGGGCCAATACCTTGATGCTTTTTTCTCAGTTTTTTCATATCTGCCTCTAAAATGATTTTATTGAGATTTTTTGGTCAATTTTAGACCAAAACTGTATATTTTGGCCCCTGTACCCTGGTATTACAACCAAATGAGCTGAAATTTGACAGAGATGTGCCTTGATAATGCCCCCATATAAATTCGATAACACTTTTGGTGTACAGTACAACAAAATGCTTATTTTTGCGATTTTTTTACCAATTTTTGACAAAAAAATGACACTTTTGGCTCCTGTACCTTGGTATTGCAACCAAATGAGCTGAAATTTGACAGAAATGTGCCTTGATAATGCCCCCATATAAATTCAATAACACTTTTGGTGTACAGTACAACAAAATGCTTATTTTTGCGATTTTTTGACCAATTTTTGACCAAAAAAGGACACTTTTGGCCCCTGTACCCTGGTATTGCAACCAAATGAGCTGAAATTTGACAGAGATGTGCCTTGATAATGCCCCCATATAAATTCAATAACACTTTTGGTGTACGGTACAACAAAATGCTTATTTTTGCGATTTTTTGACCAATTTTTGACCAAAAAATGACACTTTTGGCTCCTGTACCTTGGTATTGCAACCGAATGAGCTAAAATTTGACAGAGATGTGCCTTGATAATCCCTTCATATAAATTCAATAACACTTTTGGTGTACAGTGCAACAAAATGCTTATTTTTGCGATTTTTGGCCAATTTTTGACCAAAAAAGGACACTTTTGGCTCCTGTACCCTGGTATTACAATTAAATGACCTGAAATTTGGTATAGATAGGCATTAGATACTTGGTAACAAGATTCAAGTAAAATTTTTGACATAAACAACTTTAAAATGATTAATTTTGGCACTTTTCTGAGGAGAAATTTGTTTTCTTTTGGCCTCCTGACGTGACCTTCCGTGACCCCGCACAGAGCCACACCTGTGCGCGTCAGCCGGAGAGTTAATTGAATCAAAGACCTAGCCAATCAGCGAAGAGGAGGCCAAAGGCTAATTAATATTCATAAGCGGGGCCTCATGATCCCGTATATAGCAGTGTTCCCGCCAGGGGGAGCGAAGCCCGCCTAAGGCTCTCGCATTTTAGACTATTCAGAAGGCTTTATATTGTATCAGTTCTTAGGGGCATATCTATGATAATCGCAGCAGTCACTTATAATAACTTCTCTTCAGGAGTTTAGCGTAATACTATTTCAGGTCAAACCGTCAAAGGCAACTAAAAACAAGTGACCGTAGGTAACATAGTCTGTGACGTCGGTTTGGTATTTTGTTGGTTGTTATGTTCTTTTTGCTTGTTGTTTGCTTATATTCTTTATGTATTTAATCATGGTGTTGAATAGATGGTATATGTAATTTTGCTCGTGATGTCTGTGTATGAAGCAGGTACGTACCTTGGTCAATGCTGTCCGGTGTTGATCGTTATAATCAGGATGGTGACGGCCTAGCTGTGAGATTTGATGTGGATTTTGTGTGTTCTATTACTGTTCGCTACTCTCCCTACGGTCCTGAACATGACATAAGTTTACTGATATCCAGTTGTGATTCTTCATTAAACATCCGGTGTCAGGTGAGCGATGCTGACACCACATTTCCTGTCACCTCCAATCTCATTGATGAATCTATGAAACCGCACATCCATGTCCCCATTATAACGAAGAGAGCAAACACTACCTATTGAGCAACGCGAATTGTAAGATGTTGCGGCAACTTTCCAACGACTTTACACGTTCTAACCATAAAGGCATATGGCTACCAACCACGCAAATTATTTTTTACTATAATATGTGATCCCAACCTCAATAATAAAGGCACAATACCGGAGCAAGGGGAAAACAGCATGGTGCAAAAAAAATCAGTTACGTACCATCAACTGCAGTGCCAGGCATAAAGTAATATTGAACAACACGCGGAATTCAGCGTCACACAAAAGACCGAAAAGTCAACTCACAGCCACACTGTAAAGGAGGTCGGACAAGAGACTGATGTATAAGTATATATGAAGACAGCATTATCATAATATAGGTACCAACCATGTTAATTTAAAGCGTAAATGGCGATTGGCCCGCAGCTATTTAGAATTACCGTAAATAGGTGATGCTGTCATATTCAAAGTAGATCGATGTTATAATACACATCATGACCAGCTGGTCGCAGCTGTTGACAACATGAACAGCTCGTCACAGCTGGCCACAGCTGGTCACAGATGTTGACAAATTTTGAGCAACTTGTGTGAATGGTAAAATAAATATCCAACATATTTCGAGAAAGGTGAACAACTGTCAAAGCGGCCCAGAACCGAAACACACCGCCAAAACAAACCTACGTGCATCATCGACAACCTCAGTGTACATAGCGGACCTGCCAAACCACATACGATTCAGACAGAGAACATACAGATACAAATACGACCGCGCGTAAACGTGATAAAACGACAACGGAAATATGCAAATACAGATGGAAACGTGCGTAAAATTGATGTACATATCACGCATCTGCTTGAACAAGCAGACTTGGACCAATACATCGTGAAACGTACAATTTCAAGGGGTGATATCTGACATTATTACATCCATAATGAAAGCAACTAGCGCGACAAAAAAACACCGTGCGTCATCGTCTAACACTGTGCAGAGAACCTGCCAAACCACAAACGTATACGACAACGGAAACTACAGAGACAGGTGCGAACGCGCGTTTGACGACAGGAAAACATGACGCATCTGCTTGCAATATTTCATTATGGCAAGGCTCACACAAAGCGGCTCTGGACCAAAACACCACAAGACGAACAAATTGTAGGGGTGATATTTTTATACATCCATAATAAAACCATCAGCCGCGAAAAAAAACAACGTGCATCATCGTCAACCTCAGTGCAGAGGACTTGCCAAACAACGTACGAATGCGACAATGGGAACATGCAGTTATAGGTGCGAACGCGACTTAACTTTGACGATCAGATAAAACCACGTATCTGCTTGACAATATCAATTACCGCATGACCCACATACAGGGAATCTGGACCAATACACCGGACATTTTGTAGGGGTGTTATTTTTATAACATCCATAATAAAACCACCTGCCGCCAAAAAAAATCCACGTGCATCATCGTCAACCTCGGTACAGAGGACCTGCCAAACCACATAGAATTCAGACAATGGGAACATATAGATACAGCTGCGAACGCGCGAAAACCAGACAAAACTAAAAGTCTGTCGACCAGAGGTTCTGGTCACAGACTAACAAACTTTAACGTTACTGAGTTCAACAGTACTTATAACTTGTTATCCGAAGTTGAAACGCTAGCGATGGTATTTTCGCTGCGCTGTTAGCTCCGTGCGACTGTTGTTGACGGTCTTATAACGGTATATTTTGCACCCCTGTACCCTGGTATGAGTAACATTTGGTATAGATAGGCATAAGATAGTTGGTAAAATGATCGAAGTAAAATTTTTGGCATAAAGTACTGTAAAAGGCTTAATTACAGCACTTTTTTTAGGCGAAATTGGTTTTCTTTCGTTCTCCATGCCATGACCTTTCGGACGTTTACCCCACAGAGCCGACATCTGCACCTGCGTCTAGCCTGCAGGAAGAGTTCATTCAATTAATGGTTCAGCCAATCAGCGAAGAGGAAAGCGAAGGCTAATTAATATTCATAAGCGGGACCACACAATACGTTAACTTGAAGACTCAGACCGTACAGACTTCTCGCCAGGATTTTTTCAAAGCGTCGGACAGGGGTCCGGGGGCCGCCGAATGTCCCAGGCGGGGTCCAGGGGCAGGGCCACTGTGGGGGGGACCCAGGTGGGCGAAGCCCCCCCGGAAGCTCTTGCATTTTAGACTATTGAGAAGGCTTCTTTTATTAGTTTTTTTAGGGCCATATCTACGATAATCGTAGCAGTCACTTACTTCTCTTCAGCAGTTTGACTTTAAAATATTTCGGGTCAAAGCTTCAAAGACAACTAAAACCTCATAAACAACAAACTTTACTTAGCTCAACAGTATACAAAAATATTGTACGGGTTGCCATCCTTAGTTGAAGCGCTTATTTATAGCGCTAGTATCTTCGCTGCGCCGTTAGCCGCCGTGCGACTTTTGTTGACGGTCTGATATCCCTACGTCGCCGCCTCGCTGATATTCCCACGGACATGTTTCAAGAAAAATACCCAGCAAAAAACGCTGTTCTGCGTCAAATTCTATTCTATAAAACATGTGGGACTCAGTGTTACAGTCTAAATATTTTGTAGAAGCACCGCTGTAGGAAAGAAGGTCCAAGCAATGTAAAACATCACGTAGCATGAAGTTCGCTGTCAACTGGCACACAGCACATGACTGTTTGAAACTCTAAGTCTAATCAACAGCCGTGTTTGATTGATAGCCGGCGGTCCCTTGATGAAGTCGGCGAAAGGTACGTTAGTTAGAAAATCTGCGTTTAGTTTTGATACGTAATTATAAGTTAGACAGTGGCGAGAATGATTATTTTCTCATCAATATTTCTCTTCAGAATTACTTGAACTTAATTGTACATCTAAACAATTGGCTTACCTGTGCAATGTTTATATGATTAATGATCAGTGTACTGAAATCATGTGTAACGTATGGCTCCTAGTCAATAGATCAGCATTTTCTCTATAGTGACCACCTGTCTATAGTGGCCACATTTCCTAGTGCTGTTGTTGTTTGACATAAACTTTGAACATTTAAATTGTAAGTAACTTTAAACTGCCAGAGTTTCAGCCCAATAAAACACTCTCAGCGCCAGGGTATGAACAGACTGACCAGACAGACGAAAATAAATCCTCGAACAAGGTTCAATCGTATCTTCCGGGTCTGGCAGGAAGTTGTTAAACTAAAATAAGAATAGGCTCGATGGCTGATTGCATACAAAGTAAAACAGTTTAACAGTTTTACAGCTTGAAGAAAACAAACGCTCCTACAGTACCTGCACCTGCTTGATTATTATTAAATCGTATGCCCTACTTGAATAAAAAAGTTCACTGCAATAATAAATGTACCCACATCACAAGGAGCTTATACTTTTTTAAACTTACACCTAGTTATCGTACTGAAAATTGTTAATGACATTACATGAAGTCATTCAACAATTTTCAGTCATGATGAAAATTTTCTGAATGGAAGGTGTGATTATTGTCATTTTCTGAAAAATAGAAGCAAGCTCTGTTTTTACCTGGAATCAATTCACAATACCAGTCCACTTTGGGGGATAATGTACTGTTAAGAGGATGTTCCATTTTTGCGCAGGGGTGATTTGGAACAGTCCAATGTTGCGTGGGAAGGGGTATGGCTGAAATATGCTGTATTTGCTCTTAAGCAAATGTCGGCCTTTCTAGTTATGTGGATACCTTTCCAAAATTTCAAGTTATGTCTACGTTTTTACACGCAAATGTCTGTCCGTCAAATGTGACGATCGTGGGTCTTTGAACCAAATCCAAGCGTATATGATCGGTAAAGATTTGAAGTTGCAGACATGAAAAAATGATACAGGAAGTGTTTAGCGCAGCTTTTATTGCAAAATATATACAAGTAACAACTAGATAATAACTTGTTATTTGTGTACAACTGATAATTTCATATGTCGATACGTTGTCTTGGTGCGCTGTGATGCAGTCTGCTCCAGCGGTTTCGGGGGGAAGCCCCCGCTGTGAACTGGCGCGGCTCGCCGCGTTTGTCCCAGATACTGGCTCGGAAGGGTTGTAAAACGATAGTCCTGGCCAAATTTAGCCAATTTGCACGTTGGAGGTAAGTGGATACTAGGAGGAGCAGAAACACGTTTCTGAAAAGATTGCTCCTCCCGCTGCCTTTGACCGGTGCGTTCTGCAGCAGATCTTCGCTGTGGCCAATAACTCCTCTGCCGGCTAAACTCCTTCCCATTTGCCACAGCAAGATCTGCTTGGAGATTATGTGACCTCTAGTATACAACATGGTATCCAGGTCCTGTGTGTTCAGGAGAGAGTGTTCCTCTAACCTGAGTAAACTTTCTCTCCCCACAGGTGTGTTCCCTGTGTGTGACCTCTAGTGTACAACATGGCATCCAGGTCCTTCGTCTACAGGAGAGAGTGTTCCTGACTAACCTGAGTAAACTTTCTCTCCCCACAGGTGTGTTCCCTGTGTGTGACCTCTAGTGTACAACATGGCATCCAGGTCCTTCGTCTACAGGAGAGAGTGTTCCTGACTAACCTGAGCTCACATCAGCTCAGGGTACAGGCTGTCACCACTGATACAGATGGCAGAAAGGTTAGTAGTACTGTCAGTAGAATTTCAATCACTGTTACCCAGGGTTTAGCAAGTTTTGTGAAATTCACTTGTCCTATCAGGCAAGTACAGTCATGAAAAATTTACTTGCCCAAACTGACTTTCCACTTGCCCGAAATTTTAGTAACATTTTTTGGTATGCATTTTCATGTTATTGGTTCTTCTTTTCTGTGTTGGCTAATTGCTTGATGGGAGTATATCAAAATCTCATGGAAAAATCTCTTTTGCCTGATCGGACAAGTGGGGTAAAACATTCACTTGCCCGATCAGCACTTTCACTTGCCGAGGACAATCGAACTAGTGGACTTGTCCGACCAATTGTTACCTCAAAAGTACATTGTATCCCAACTTAGAATACTTGAACGACACACAACATGTCATAGACTTTTTGAGGTAGAGTTGCTGAAGAAAAAGTGTTAAGGTTACCAGGTGCTTGAGACATTTTGTTCCATTTAATTCTTATTCTTATTCTTATTCTTAGACTATGCTACCTACTATTTCTTGTACATGTATGTGTCAAATTTGAGCAATTATATTATTCTTACAGGATTCAAAATGTTCAGTACAAAAATGGACTTAAATCGCAAATATGTTTCTTTTCCTCTAATTACATCAATAAAATAAAACGTTATACAATGTAAGAATCACTTAATCCAATAGATACATTTGTACAAACTACGCTGACTATGACTATGCTACATTAGACAAAAAAGTATAATTTTAAATACCCTGGCAAGTTTACAAATTGAATACATGGTATAATTACACAAAAATGTCATGTATAATGTTTTTCTATCATCCATTTCATATAGGGAGGTTTTCAAGATCAGGATCTCCAAAGCATTGAGGTTGCCATGGCAACATCATCCAAGAACAAGGACACCATGACGCCCATAGCATTGTGGGATGTCATTGGAGCTGACCAATCAGAAAGCAGTAAGGATGCCAGATGGTTTGACAGAGGGGTGCAGTACATGAGGTTCTCCCTGGCCAATCAGGAGTGTGCTTCCACACCCGAAGGTAAGTTTGGCGGTTGATGATAGTAATACAGCTATTCGGATTGGTCAATTGATTAATGCTAGACCTTGAAATATTTAATATTTTTATTTTGTATTTAGTGTTGTAATGTTACATGTATATGCAACTTGTTCTTCTTTGAATTTTTCAAATTAAACTCATTAACAAAAGTATTACATTTTGTGCATGACTGTAAGTATAAAGCATGAACTTGGCCGACATCACAAAAAAGTGCTCACTATATAGTAACATTTGCCCCCAGAAAATGCATGTATTTTTGTTTGTCCCTTCTTACGTTCATTCATTGCTAGATTATATTTGATTTTGAAAGGTGCATTATTTTTAGCCAGTAAGTTTGAATAATATTCCTCATTTTGGATACTGACATTGAGTCCTAATAATAAAATAGCTTTATCTCAAATTAAGAAAGGATGTTTTACCTCAAAGTTTACCTTTTTGATTTGCAGTACTGAGTCTACTGACAGACAAAAATTAGAGTAATAATTTAAACTAAATCCATTGACCCCTTGTGATACCTTGTAGGAAATCCCAAACAAGAGACTTGGAGCCCTGCATACAGACTGGGTTCTTTCCTGAGATACTCCATCTCAGTCCCTGATTGGTCGCCTGACGGGACGTGCGGTTCCATTGCCATGGTAACGACAGTGAATGAGTCACAGGGCCAGCTGTACGTGGTGGTGGATGTGGACCCCTGTCCCAGGTTCATCCTCCACAATAACTGTCACTGGATGCTGCACTTTGGGGAGGAAGCAACAGAGGAACAGAAACTAGGTGACTAATGTTCTTCATTCTGTTCTGCAAAATATACGCTGCAACTATACTGATGGTAGATCTTCATCTGATGCATCTATGAAAACAAAATATGTCACATTGATCTTATTGATTCTAAAGAAGAATTGTTAGTTTTTATTGACCAAAGTGTTGGGGTAAGCAAAAAAACCCTACTGACTGTAACTTCAGTTTGTGGTGTTTTAATCTTAAAGGAAGAAAATGTAGTGTTAGTGATGGCCTTTTAATATGTCAATACCTTTTTTTTTCAAATTGTTGCAGTCATTATGAAAATTTCAAACATAAAACCACCACAAAACTTTAAAGAGTTACACATCATCATTACAGTAATTCTTCCAAAATGCTCATAAGTTGCTAGTGACTTTTAAAACTTTGGTAAAATCTGTGTCTGTTTATGTCTATTAGATGGCATTCCAGTGAAGGAGGAGCTACAACTATCAGGAGTTCCCACAATTCCTCCAAACAGCAGCACTTGCTACTACCCAGAGTCCCTTGCTGCATCATTCCCAGAGTTCACTGAGGCATCAAACCTCAGCAGCCATGTTCACATCCGTCTGGCGGGGGAGTATTACGGAGCTGAGTGGAGTGAGGACGAGGGGTTTCTATTCGAGGGTCTCCTCTGGACGCAGGCCATCGATATCTGTGAGGAAAAGGAGCACCAGGTTGGGCTCCCAGGATTCGGGGAGGTGCGGGTGCGAATCAGCTGCATGGGAACGTGCAGACATGTTTACATCGACCCGGTTAAGAGAGACGAAGTGGGTAGCGACCTGGAGTTTGTGGAATTCGATGACGTGTCAGAAGAGGTAAAAGACGGAAAGAACGACAAAACGCCATCCAAACACACGGTTTCTCTGAGCGCCAAGCAACGACATTCCTCAGAAATAAACAAAGCCACTCCCTCAAACGAGCTTGCCTTGCAGTGTGGCGTATTCATTTCAGAAGCATGTTTGTTTCTTGTTGACGAGGTTTCAAACCCCTCTATAGCCACAGAGCTGTTGCGGATAACAGTCGACAAGTGCCACATCGCGTATCACCCCGTACGTACAGATATGGAAATATCAGAGGAGCTGCTTCAACTGTGTGCTTGGAGAGTACAAGTTGACAATCAGATCTTCCACAGGGGCAACTATGACTTTGCGGTTTTGCTCTGTCCTGAACACAAAGAAGAAGAAGGGCTACAACCCAGGAAAATGTGGTCTATCGAAAAGACGGCTGACTTCTGGGCCTACCACAGTATGGTCGTAGCGAAAGTTGGTTTGAACAGAACGTTGTCTGACAGCAAAATTGCGATAGCGTCCGTGAAGCTTACACAACGACCAATGACGGTTTACATTGAGGACACCTTCATCTATGACATCCTCAACCTGATTGGTTCATTTTCCATTCCTGCTGCATCAGACGACACAAATCGACCAATGAGGACACACGTACTACCCCGAGAAGTGAAGGAAGCGGCGGCTTCTCTGATTGGTCCAGTGAGCATACCAGAATTGACGATAGAAGAGATGACGATGCTTGTGAGCGTGCATGCCTCGATGAAAGTGTTCATTTCCTCCGACCACACCCGTTTGACGTTCAAAAACTTCTCCCGCACTCCTGTCTTCACTGTGTCCAGGAATCTGGTTCAGGACCTGGCCTTACACTATGGCTCTGGGGCTCTTTTTAGAGCAGGTAGGTAATTTTTATGCGTCATGTACCAATTTCATAATATTCGTGCGTTTTTGCATAGTGATTCGTGTGTATCACATAATATTCGTACGAATTTCATAGGGTTCGTGCAAATGCTTAGGCACCCCTGTGTACATGGAGATTGCTTGCAGTCAGCCAGTAGATCCCAACATTTTACTACATGATGTTTTTAATCCATGGAAACGTCGATGAACTACATTTAGGTAGGAAGTGAGTGCGTGAGCAGGTAGGTTCTTTCATACAATGATAAAACCTGCTATGTGTGAGTGACCATAGATACTTGAAGAAACTCAAAATTACCAGCTTCTTGCACAGTTTTTATTCCTAGTGGCAATTTTCTGTTTTGTCATTTAGATTTGGATCCAGTAATTTGCATTAAGCCTAATATTGTGTAGCTACAGTTTTTTGGTGAAGTATTGGGTGCCATAACATTTGTAGCACAACAGGTTTACAACAGCAAATTTAGAACATTCCTAGGAATGCCTTTCGACACAAAATTCTTATTGTCAACAGTTGTCTCTCTAACAACCTTACTGAAAACTCTTAAACAATCACGCAGCCAATGTGACAATGCCATAAAACGTTTGGGAACAATTGTATCCGTGGAAACACATCTGTGCTGACCAATCAAATACAGTTAAACAGAACTTCCTAAACGTTATCTTCCAGGTTGGGTGCTTGGTTCCCTGGATATCCTGGGCAGCCCTGCCAGTCTGCTGGGAAGTATCAGCAGCGGGATATCTGACTTCTTCCGCCTGCCGTACGAGGGCCTGACCAGGGGACCTGGTGCTTTTGTGTCGGGTGTGACCAAGGGTGCGTCCTCATTGGTCAGACATGTGTCGGCAGGTATGTATTTTTAAACATACAATAACTTCAGGTGGGTTTTCTAAAGAGTGGAACAAGGGACTGTGCCCCAACACCATAACCATGTGACTAGTTGACTCAGTAGACTAGTAGACTCATCCTCCTAACGCCCGGTCCCCAACGGCATTAGCCTATGGGGCCCTGCTATCTCATGCCCTATCAGTGGTTATTATGATTGTCACCCCAAACAAGCTGTCAACCAATCAGAGAATAGGCCTTTCTTGGGCTTTTTGTTGTCGCAAGCTGTCTCGCAAAGGCCGCTGGGAAGCTATCAGCCAATCATGTTACGTATTACATGGCTCCATCCTCCTACGCCCGATCCCCAACGGCTGACTGCCCATATAAGGGCAAGCTCATTAATATTTATAAGTAGGGCGGTTCCTAACTAATCTGAGTGCACAAAGTAGCAGAGGTAAACACAGGAAGTTTTGACACGACTGTGGTCCCTGTGCGTAGGAGAATGAGTAGACTAAAACTCCACACATTTGAAGTAAAAAAATTCACCCAATAACCTTGTTTAGTTTCTCTGCTTCCATGCAATATGCTACCCGTATGATTATTTTGGACAAAAAGCCCTACTTAGAGAGGATTTGGCATTTTTGAAGTCAGCCAAAGACTAGGGTATATTTTAGACTAACTCTATATAAACACACATACAAATACACAGCACACACCTTTCCTTGGTGCTGAACACACCTTCTGCAGAAACATACAGGATACTGGTGCACAACACAGTCTGCACACACCTGTCCTTGGTGCTGAACACACCATCTACACAAACATACAGGATACTGGTGCACAACACAGTCTGTACACATACCTGTCCTTGGTGCTGAACACACCATCTACACAAACATACAGGATACTGGTGCACACCACAGTCTGCACACACCTGTCCTTGGTGCTGAACACACCATCTACACAAACATACAGGATACTGGTGCACAACACAGTCTGTACACATACCTGTCCTTGGTGCTGAACACACCATCTACACAAACATACAGGATACTGGTGCACACCACAGTCTGCACACACCTGTCCTTGGTGCTGAACACACCATCTACACAAGCATACAGGACACTGGTGCTCAACACAGTCTGTATACACAACTGTCCTTGGTGCTGAACACACCATCTACACAAACATACAGGACACTGTTGCACAACACAGTCTGTATAAACACCTGTCCTTGGTGCTGAACACACCATCTACACAAGCATACAGGACACTGGTGCACAACACAGTCTGTACACACACCTGTCCTTGGTGCTGAACACACCATCTACACAAACATACAGGACACTGGTGCTCAACACAGTCTGTATAAACACCTGTCCTTGGTGCTGAACACACCATCTACACAAACATACAGGACACTGGTGCACAACACAGTCTGTACACACACCTGTCCTTGGTGCTGAACACACCATCTACACAAACATACAGGACACTGGTGCTCAACACAGTCTGTATACACACCTGTCCTTGGTGCTGAACACACCATCTACACAAACATACAGGACACTGGTGCACAACACAGTCTGTACACATGCCCGACCTAGTTGCTGAACACACCATCTACACAAACATACAGGACACTGGTGCACAACACAGTCTGTACAGACATCTGTCCTTGGTGCTGAACACACCATCTACACAAACATACAGGACACTGGTGCACAACACAGTCTGTACACATGCCCGACCTAGTTGCTGAACACACCATCTACACAAACATACAGGACACTGGTGCACAACACAGTCTGTACACACACCTGTCCTTGGTGCTGAACACACCATCTACACAAACATACAGGACACTGCTGCACAACACAGTCTGTATAAACACCTGTCCTTGGTGCTGAACACACCATCTACACAAACATACAGGACACTGGTGCACAACACAGTCTGTACACACAACTGTCCTTGGTGCTGAACACACCATCTACACAAACATACAGGACACTGGTGCACAACACAGTCTGTACACACAACTGTCCTTGGTGCTGAACACACCATCTACACAAACATACAGGACACTGGTGCTCAACACAGTCTGTATACACAACTGTCCTTGGTGCTGAACACACCATCTACACAAACATACAGGACACTGTTGCACAACACAGTCTGTATACACATCTGTCCTTGGTGCTGAACACACCATCTACACAAACATACAGGACACTGGTGCACAACACAGTCTGTACACACAACTGTCCTTGGTGCTGAACACACCATCTACACAAACATACAGGACACTAGTGCTCAACACAGTCTGTATACACAACTGTCCTTGGTGCTGAACACACCATCTACACAAACATACAGGACACTGGTGCACAACACAGTCTGTACACACACCTGTCCTTGGTGCTGAACACACCATCTACACAAACATACAGGACACTGGTGCTCAACACAGTCTGTATACACAACTGTCCTTGGTGCTGAACACACCATCTACACAAACATACAGGACACTGTTGCACAACACAGTCTGTATACACATCTGTCCTTGGTGCTGAACACACCATCTACACAAACATACAGGCCACTGGTGCACAACACAGTCTGTACACACAACTGTCCTTGGTGCTGAACACACCATCTACACAAACATACAGGACACTGGTGCTCAACACAGTCTGTATACACAACTGTCCTTGGTGCTGAACACACCATCTACACAAACATACAGGACACTGGTGCACAACACAGTCTGTACACACACCTGTCCTTGGTGCTGAACACACCATCTACACAAACATACAGGACACTGTTGCACAACACAGTCTGTATACACACCTGTCCTTGGTGCTGAACACACCATCTACACAATAATACTGGTCACAGTCCATACCAAAGGAGTTAAATAGCCTTTTTAAGATTGTAAAAATGATGTTAATAACAATGATGGCAATGCCTTACCCCATGTAGGTACATTGACGTCCATCGTGAACCTGGCCAATAGCATCTCCCGTAACATGGACCGGTTGTCGCTGGACCAGGACCACGCCCACCGTAACCAGGAGTGGCGGCGCCGGCTGCCCGCGGGAGTCACCACTGGGCTGGTACAGGGGCTGTCTGGGCTGGGCCTCAGTCTGCTGGGTAAGGGAAATACTAGCTTTTTTTAAAACTCCAGGGCACGAAGTACTCGGTGCATGTGCACCCAGGTGCACCCAAAATTGGAGATGATCATCCAATTATTTTCTGTGGGTGCACAGGGTGCACCCAAATATTCTTTTTACATTTATGTATGTAAAGATATCAAACTTTCATATTCTCGACATCTACATTTTGTAAGTGTTAGAAAGATAATAAAAAATGTCCGTCATGGTACTTGTTTAAGAATTTGATAGCTTGTAACTAAGTTTTATTATTAGGTTATTAGTTAAATTTAAGTGGTGCAACGAAAATTTTTTTGGTGCACCCAATATTTTAAGCTGGGTGCACCAGTGCACCTAATCCCAAAAATGAATTTCGAGCCCTGAACTCATTTTATCCAGAGTAATCTTTTGGCAACACAAATTGGCTTTAATTGGCTACAAACTTGATAATAGAGTCAACAGTTTTGGGACAATATTTGAAAGAATTTTGAATAAAAAACATCTAATAAGCCACAATGAATTATAACTTTTGAAAATGGAAATTTAAATCTATTTAAATTCCTATGAACTCAAGAAACATTTTGAAAGTGACTTTACAAATATCTCTTTATTTGTAATAATTTTCAAACATCTATGTGACTATTTCACTTTTAGAAATATTAACAGATATTTGTAAACATTGTAATGGTAGAATTAGTTTACAGCCAACATAAAATTAAGCCCCTATAACCTTCCTTGGTATATTTTTAGATTTCCTTGACATAATATGAACATTGACACAAGTGGAATAAACACATTACAATTTTTGTACATTTAAGAAAAATGCTCCTTTAGTGGTAGTTGGTGTTATAAACGATCCTAATTTTTTAGATAAAAAAACTGTGACTATTCTATCCATCCCAGGTGCAATAGCTGGTGTTGTGGACCAACCAATCCAGAGTATCCAGTACGCCATGGACAGTTCGGAGAAGACGGTGACCCAGCGAGCCACGGGGGTCATCTCTGGGGTCGGGAAGGGCCTGGTGGGCGTGGTGGCCAAACCCATCGGAGGGGCGGCCGAGTTTGTGGCTCAGACAGGGCAAGGTAGATGTAATTTGTAGCTATCAGTTCGGACTACATTGTACATTTTGTATCATTTAAACTTGCTGAAAATAATCAAAATATGGTAAACATTGAGCAAAATGTGTATTGTCTAGAAATGATTGGGAAAGAGGCAGGTAGAATGTTGGTAGTGTTATTGTTTATTTTCTAAAGTCAGTAGCAGTCATTCAGGACACTTGGAAGCTGTTAACTGCAAATTAACCACTGTATGGGACTATTATGTTGAGCTTTATAGTCTATCTTAGTATTGCTATTATTATTACATTTCTATTTGTAGCTATTCTTCACTACAACAGAGTGAAATAGAATTCGATTTCTACAATGATCAACATGATGATTGTAGGCACTAATGAAAGTAGAAAAAAAAGGTTTACCTTTTATGCTCAGCCAAGAAAAAAGCATGTTTGAATAGTTTTTGACACTGTTTGCTGTTGTTTCTTTAGGTATTCTCCAGGGTGCCGGCCTGACCCACCTGCCCCGCCCCAGGTGTAACCCCACCATCCGGGAGGCGTGTGACGCTGAGAACGGACAGGTCAAGTACACATGGTAAGACTGTATACTCTTCAAGTTGGACCACACAACATGCAAACATAATGCAAGCATTTGTTTGGACATTCCCAATCGGGTCATTTTTTGCATATTTTCCTACTTTACCATAGATATGTAACACGCACGCTGTCAGCACTTAAGTAATATACTTTTTTTTTCTCTTTCCATTTGTCCTCTTGGTACTTTGTACATACATTGTACATGTAATAATAAACTAAACAAACCAAAACTATTTATTTGTTTCAATGTTCATAATAGACCATAACCCAGCTTCCGTCAGAATATAGAAATACATACAGGAAAGTGGAAATATTTGACATGACTCTTTCATCGGTCAAACCAATGATTGTCATTTTCCCTCTCACTTGTTTAACTACTAATTGTGATTGACAGTCTATTGCTCTGAAGATATGTCGATGAAGATTAGACATCCAAGTAATAAGATATAATGCCAAAAAGCAGTTACTTCAAAAAGCAACTGGACATGATTTTGGAAACGGTTAGATGTTTTAGATAGTATCGTCACTGACAAAAGATAGTGGATACGTCTGACAGTTCCCAAAGTCATATCTAGTTGCTTGAGTAACTGCTTTTTGGCATATTGCTCTAAAGATTTAAAAATTGTAGTCACTGCCATTATCTGGTACAGAAGTTATGTTCCCAAGTGTTTGAATTAGTGAGTTATCTTGACATCATACAGCCAATTTCCTTTGAATTCCAGGAAAATGTTGCAGGCATTGTCTCTTCCTGACATCTGTGTGCACCTGCCAGGCTCCATGGTGACACCTGCGGGACAGCTGCACCCGGTTGTCCTGCTCCTGACTCCACTGGTGAGGAATGTCTCTTCTCTTGTGGATTATCTATAGAATATATTATAACCTGTCTTATTTCTGTCACAGACTGGCAAGGAGTATTATTACAGGGTTGGACAAGTTTTCTAAAATTGACTTGTCCTATCGGGCAAGTACTTAAAAAATTTACTTGCCCAAACCAACTTTTCACTTGCCCGAAATCTAAATGACATTTTTCTATGTATATTCATGGCCTTCAATGGAATTTTTGTTATTGGCTCTATTTTCTATGTTAACCAATGCTTGATGTCATGACTTTGAAAAGTATCAAGTACATCAAAATCTCACTCAATGGAGAAAAGCTAACTTGTCCGATCGGGCAAGTGGGGAAGGACATGCACTTGCCCAATTGGCATTTTCACTTGCCCGGGACTATAGGGCTAGTGGACTTGTTTATCCCTGTTATTATATCATCAGGAGAGTTTTTAATGATTTTTATTTGCACGAGTAGTGGGCTAAGGATCTAGGAGTGCAGAGATTTTCTTAAGATAATTGGTGATATCTGTCTGCAAGCTTTCTGTCAAAGTATGGGGCAATGTTTGTCATACTGCCTAGTGAAGAATTGATTGGTCAAATGCATCAGGCAAACATCAAGTCAAATACATGGATGGGTAAAGTTTTAGAATGTTAGGAGAAGTAAGGTATTCCCACATCCATTTTTAGGCTGTTGGGACAGTGGGTTGTTATCCACTGTGTCTAAGGCACAGTATTGGTAGGTGGAGCCCGTACTTTTCTTTCCACTGCCTTTTACCTTGAAGTTCCTAACCAAAGCCAGCTACCCATTTTTACACCTTGGTGGAAGGGGAATGTCATACCTTTTTCATTTGCATAAGATAGCTAGCATGACAGGATGCAACCCAGGACATCTGGGTTCTGGCCAAGCACCCTGCATTTGCACCACATAACCTTCTGTATTTAATTTAGTACATGTTAAAAAGATAAGATGAAAATAGTAAGACGTCATCCTGTTTGCTTCCTGTTCCAGGTGTTGTTTGTTGTGAGTGTTGCTGATGACACCCAACAGCAGGCCTTCTCCATCCTGGACATAGAGGTCAAAAGGTCGTCACATGACCCGGGGTCAATCAAGGTCAAGGTCAGCCCACAGAAGGCCCCAACAGCTAGAGAGGTCAGTCTTAGCAAAATTGTGTTTTAAATAGTTATAATGTATAATTCTTTATCATCACAAAGCTTATAATTTACTGTTATAATTTTACAGTTAATTTTAGAGATAATTTTGGAGTACTTGCTAGAGAGGGAAAAAAGCTTTTAAAAGCTTTTAAAATTGAATGATTTACAGTAAATTTGGCAGTAGTATGATAGTCCATTATATATGTTACATGATGATACTGTGTATTAAGATGTCTTAGCCAAAAAATTTCTTTGTTTTATGAAATAATTTCTAGCTTGTAAAATAGTGGAACACAGAAAAATTCGGCGAAGTATTAGGAACAATGCAAGCTTTAAGTTGGACCCACATGTATCTCACATGTAAACAAACGTATGTCAGAAGCACAACTTTTCTTGGGGTTCAACTCTCCAAACTGCGATTGCTTCAGCGAAAGATTTGATCCCACTTACTTCCCTTTCCTAAGTATTTAAACATTTTCTTACTTGTATATTTCCACAGAAGGAAGAACAAAAGGAGAGGGTGTCAGAGTTCATTGACATGACTCTGGGCCTCCCTAACACCAGCCCTAGCAACGCTGAGTCAGACACGCCTAGCGACCTGTCAGCCGTGCCCAGCCCTGAGTTTCCGGCAACCTGCTACAAGTTTGAACTGAGAGAACAGTACAGGGATCTGTTTGTGTCCATGTTTCAACAGGCCAAGAAGAAGGCTCAAGGAAAGGGCTTTTACTAAATCCAATTTCTCATTCAAATGAAGCTTCATATCTGACGTTAACTGGCCTTATACAAAGATTTTTAACGCTTGTTCTGTACAAAAAATTGAGTTCTTACCAATAAGCTTCCAATCAGTACTGTGACCATTCTCAAATTGACATGGCTCAAAGCCAAAGTCACAAGACCTGAACCAAAGTGTGACATCCAAAATGGGCCAGAGGTAGCTGGTATCAGCCCCCGTCTCGGTTGAGAGAATCTGAAGGTCCTCATGTTTTGTGAAAGTGTGACAATATTTTATTTTGAAGGTAAAACATTTTAGAAACATCAACTTGGGTGTGGGAAAAGAATATTAACTAGCCATGTACCTACGCCATGTCTTCCTACTGTATCTAATGTATTCTAAATTCCTGTATGATGCAAGTGAATGCAAAGTAGATACTGAATGTATATTACTGAATGTAACATATTGAATGCATATAGAGGTACTTGAATGCTGCATTTTATGTCTTCTTACTTCGGAATCTGTATTGTATATTGATATGTCACTAGAAGGTGGCCAGTTTGTCCCAATATGAAAATATGTGAACAGAGCCAATCACAATGACAATATATATTATTCCAACTTCGATTCTTTGTTACTGAATTATCGTTTCTGTAACAAATACTACAAATTTGCATTGTATGCAAAAGCACCTTTGCATTGTTATTTTTTCTTGTTGCAAGGTTGAGTACAAACATTGCAATGAATACATTTAGGAATGTGCTTCGGAATATTTTACCATGTCCTGTTATTTAATCCCTACATATTATGAAACATTGACTATCAAATGCTGTACAAAGACTTATAAAGTTTAAACATCTCTAATAAGTCTTGTACTATTTTCAGAGATGTAAATTTATGGTATTTATAACTCAGTAAGTCTTGCAATTATTATTAAGTTTCAAAAGTGAAACATTTGTCAAGGAAATATCTAGGGGATATATTTGAAGATGTATAGAAAGTCTACATATACATGGAGTGTATGCTCATTGAGACTTCCATTGAGAATTAAGTCAGCATGCTGTTATAGCTGAATAGTCTTATATTGTATATCATATGATATGCTTCATAAAGTTATTTATCATATTAAGTGCAAACGCGAGACCAAAGTGCCTTACATTGTATTGTATCCTGCTGTTTGATTGGTGAAATGCTGCCAGTAGTAATAAAGAGATTTCTGGATAGAAAGAGTCACTGTGTGTTCTGTTTGGATGAAATCTAATTATTAAGTGTGTCCCATTTTGGAGGAAAAGTCCCAGCGTATCGTTTTTTGTAGAGTAACAACCGAAAGGCTGGTACTAGTTATAGCAAGATCGTGGACAACATTAAACATGTGCCTGGTTGATAATGAGAAAAGAATGAAAGTCTATGTAAGGTAGATAAAGTACGTATTTTATATACATGTACTAGCAACAAAGAGTAACTGGAACAGTGGTTCACAGTTAGAAATACTGTAAATGTATTTAAGTTCGTGGGGATTTAATTTCGCGGTAGCGGGAAAAGGACTTTTCGCGGTGGATTTAAGTTCGCGGTAACACCATAGACTGCCATCTAATATCATAATAGAAAAATGTTCGCGGTGGTTTTAAATTCGCGGTGAAGTGGTCACCGCGAAAAATGCAAACATTAATCCACCGCGAACATTTCTGCATTTACAGTAGTTTATATGAGACCATCTCTTATCAAAACGCAATGTTGCTTCACTCAAATTGTTGCTAGCAATGTAGTAAAAAAAGCTACATTGTCTACAGGTTGGGATGGGCACAGGCAAGAAACAGTTTTTTCTTCTTCTTGGACAGATCCAACATAAAAACAGACCTGAAGAAAACCTGAGTAGACCGGATTTTGGAGCGATTACAAAACGAGCACATTATATCAACAGGTGTCAACACGAGAGTTTATAGTAAAAAAAAACGAAGGCACTTTTACAAACTTACATACTGAAGCAGTCAGCATTGTTATATGTCGGTTACTTCACCAAGCAGGTTCCCTTGCAGCGAAATTGACCATTGTTTTAAGTATCACCCATTCAGTTTTCACAGACAATCAGGTCCGGACCTGGGCCTGATCCTTTGGACCTGAACCGGAGTTGTTCCTGAATTTTCTGTACCAATACCCACCACTACCTGCAAGTATACTAGCAACTACTAGCAATCATCCGAACCTTTTTATATCAAGTCGATTGGTAATGTAGATCTGAATGAACCATTTGCATTATCATATAGCCAGACGACGTCGACCAATCAGAATTCCTCATTTCAAATCGGTCATGTCGCTGTGCATAATAGAAGTGTCACGTTGCGTGATTTTATTTGATGGTTATGGCAAATGACCAGGCCTTATGACACCACATACACCTCGAGATTAACCATTAACACTAACCCTTAATTATTGTCGAATAGAATTAAAAAGAGATCAACAAAACGTGGAATGACTTTAACCTCCCAAAATTTCAGCCAAGAAGGCTGTTCCCTTAGTGCTATATCATAATTCAGCGTTATGTAATCCACACACATTGCATTATTATAGAGTTGGATTCACGAATAGACAAACTACTGTGGCGTTACCTTACTCTTCTTGTTTTAATGAATAGAATTGAAATTTCTATGCGGTTTCCCTTCAGAATGAGGCAATTTAAAGAACATGTAAGCTCCATCAATTATGCTGCCTTGGAACAATACTAAGTACTATTTACCTACATTTATATCACAATTATGACCTAATATCTCATTGCTTCGTTTGCAAAATATCTTAAATATTGACATTTTTAGCTTTAAATGGTCATATTTTCCAAAGAAATGTCAAATAAGCCTAAACTCATCAAACCCCCTTGCGAGCCTTTCACCATTTCCCCATTCCCAAAAACACCGAAATTTGGCAATTTCACGGTCGTTCTGTTGTATTTATATTTCTAGGGGCGGCCGAGAGCGGTACTGCAGATAAGGCTCTCATAGGGTCGATAGACCCTATTTATGAAAATGCGAAAATAAACAAAACATTGGGCTTAAAGCCAGTGACTGCTTCTCTAGAATAATCTAGACACCATAATATACATTTTGAATAATCCTTAAAACGATTCAAAACGCGAGTTGATATGGAAAGGTCTGAACTCTTGTGCCGTGCGAGGACTCAATATAACATCATGGCCATCCATAGAAGCGCCACCTATATTCAAGTATTCATGACATTTTGTGTCAAATCTATATATAAGGACGTCATCTTCTTACTTTTGGCAATGTTGCGCTTTTCTTTTACTCATCATCATTGGCCTCCGTCCGTCTAAAGAGACGATGGGTTTTGATCATGGTCGACATCTTCTTTGGTGGCTGAACAAGCCGATCCTGGAATGACAGTCTCTGCCGCATCCTGCACATATGAAGGTGTTTGTGATGGTAGAGGCTGTCTTCTGACGACGCTGGTCTCTGAGTTGGGATCTGGTAGCGTCAGCTTCCTTCACCCCTGCTTTTACAGTCTGTCTCCATGCTGATCGGTCAGTTGCTACTTCTTCCCAAGAGTCTATGTCAATGTTGGCCGACTTAAGATCCCTCTTGCACACATCTCTGTATCTCAGGTGTGGGCGACCAGTTGGACGTGAACCGCACTCAAGCTGGCCATACAGAAGATCCTTCGGAATACGCCCTTTCCCCATACGGCGAACATGTCCCAGCCATCTCAGGCGGCGTTCACTGATCATTGCAAATAAAGTCCTGGAGTTGGACCTCTCAAGAACATCAGTGTTTGTGACCTTGTCCTGCCATTTGATTCCCAGAATCCGGCGAAGGCACCGCATGTGAAATGCATTGAGCTTTGCTTCTTGTTTGGTATATGTCGTCCATGTTTCACTGCCATAGAGGAGGGTGCTTAGCACACAGGCCTGGTACACCTTCAGCTTGGTGTTTGTTGTCAGGTTTTTGTTTTCCCAAACTGTTTTGTTGAGTTTGCTCATAACGGAAGCTGCTTTTCCAACCCTTGTGTTTATTTCAGCATCCAGAGACAAGTTTTTGGTGACAGTGGATCCCAGGTACGTGAACCGATCAGTCACAGCAAGCAAGGAGCCGTTGATCGATATTGCCGGAGGGATTGACTCATCTTGGGCCATCACCTCAGTCTTCTTTATGCTAATTGTTAAGGCAAACTCTTTGCAGGCATTTGAGAACCTGTTCATCAGACGCTGCAGCTGGAGTCCATCTGGTGTATGACTCGCATGAGCTGCATCATCGGCAAATAGCATCTCCCTAAGGAGCACGCGAGTCACCTTTGTTTTGGCGCGTAAGCGGGCCAGGTTGTACAGTTTGCCATCGTGGCGGGTGTGGATGTAGACCCCGTCATCGGAGGACTGAAAGGCATACATCAGGAGCAGTGAGGAGAAGATCCCGAATAGTGTCGGGGCAAGTACACAGCCCTGTTTAACTCCACTGAGGATCGGGAAAGGCTTGGAGGTGCTACCCTCAAAACTGGCGGTGCTTTTCATGTTGCTGTGGAAGGACTTGATTATGCTGAGTAGCTTTGGTGGGCAACCTATCTTCTCAAGCAGCCTGAACAGTCCACTGCGGCTTACAAGGTCGAAAGCCTTTGTGAGGTCGACAAAGGCAAGGAACAGGGGTTTCCGCTGCTCCCGACACTTTTCCTGGAGCTGTCTCACCGAGAAAACCATGTCAATAGTGGAGCGCCCCGCTCTGAACCCGCATTGTGCCTCTGGGTACACGCGGTCGGCTAGTACCTGTAGTCTGGCCAGGGCCACACGAGCAAATACCTTCCCCACTATGCTAAGGAGCGAAATCCCACGATAGTTGTTGCAATCGGATCTATCCCCTTTGTTTTTGTACAAAGTCACAATATTGGCATCCCGCATACTCTGCGGCACTTCACCCTCATTCCAGCATGAGCAGAGGAGTTCATAGAGGTGTGGGAGAAGTGCTGATTTTCCTTCCTTAACTACCTCTGGTGGAATTGCATCAATTCCTGGTGCTTTTCCGCAAGAGAGGGTGTCGATTGCCTTCTCTAACTCTGTCGTAGTAGGCATTTGATCCAGTTCTTCGAGGACTGACATTGGTGGAATGCTGTTAATGGCCTCCTCAGATACTGTGTTCTCTGTGGAATAGAGCTCGGTATAGTGTTCAACCCACCGATCCATCTGTCCCTGACGGTCAGTAATGGCGTCACCAGTTTTTGATTTTAAGGGGGCTGTTTTCTTCCTGGTCGGACCAGTAGCCTGCTTAATGCCTTCATACATTGCCCTGGCATTACCAGTCAATGATGCATGTTCTATAGAGGAGGAGAGCTGTAGCCAAAAGTCGTTTGCGCATTTTCTTGCTAGTTTTTGGCTACTAGCTTTTGCGTTCTTCAGCAAGAGTAAGTTCTGCGGGGTGGGGTCCCTCTTCCATTTAACCAATGCTTCTTTTTGGCCTGGGTTGCTGGCTCCATAACCAAAATTGGCTTCATACCAGTCAACATTTCTCTTCTCCTTTCTCCCAAATGCAGTGATAGCAGACTTGTGTATAGCAGCACTGAGGTGTTGCCATTGTGTTTCAGCTGACACACCATCACTGGCCAGCCTCAGGCCATTGATAAGGGAGTGGAACTTGTTTTTACTCTCAGTATCTTTAGTACGGGCAGTGTTGATCCTTGGGAGGCTCCTAGGCCTCGCATGGTGCAGCAGTTTTCTTCCTTCCAATGCTATTTTGCTAATAAGAAGGGAATGATCTGTGTCGCAGTCGGCGCTGTGGAAGCTCCGTGTATTGTGCACCTTTTGGAGGCTTTTCCTTCTGGCAATGACAAGGTCAAGCTGGTGCCATTGATGTGATCTGGGGTGCATCCAGGAGACTTTATGTTTTTCTTTGTTTTGGAAGTAGGTGTTAGTTATACATAAGTTCTTTGCACAGCATAGTTCCAAGAGTCTCTGACCGTTTTCATTTATTTTGCCGACTCCGAAGTGGCCAATGCATGCCGGCCAGACATCGTGTTCAGCACCAACTCTGGCACTTTTCTTTTACTATTAATACGCATATATAATAAGAATTTAGACACCAAAAAAACAACAATCATTTAAAGGCCAGACCTGATCAATATGCATAGGCTCGTTACTACATTTAGAATTAGGTATCAACTTAAAACATTTCATACGATGTCAGATCAGTTCCGATAAAAGCTATATTTGTATTAGCAAGGCCATACTAGTATTTCTACATGTATGCCTCTGTACGTGTACTGTCAATGCCTTTAGTAGTTGCTAAAGTAATAGATCTCGTATGAGGTATAATAAATTTGATAGACGAAATGCTGGTTGTAGTATTAAAGAGATTTTTAGGCAACAAAGTGACTGTGTACGTGTGTACTGTTCTAATAAAAATAGTATAATGATATTTCTAAGCCCCTATGGACTATTTTATATAACCTATAACTAGTATATAACCGACCAAAGAAGTACACATTTGCAACCATGATTTGGCAAAACAGAAACTATGGTACTTTATCCATATGATTATGTTTCTGAAATAAGCATAGCTCTATCGACTTCAAAAAGAGAAGTACGTAGATATTGCTTTCCGAAGGTAACACTTGATCATCAAGGTCTCGTTTTTGCGTTTTCGTCCTGCGCAGTTTCCAACAGACCTGTACCCCTCTCTACACTATAAATGAAACTTCACAATTTCAATTCTAGTGAAAAACATCCTTTGTTTATGAATTTCCATCTATTCATTTGAAGATCCTCTGACATTGAAATGAATACCATATTTGGTGGTGAACACAAGCGATGCTGGACCAATCACAGCGCCTGTGACATGGCTATTCAAATCTAACATCTAACTCTACCCTTCCACGTAAGCAAACATTACAGCTATCCCCTCCAGACTAATGCATATCATTAGCATATCATTACCAGAATATCATATTTGTATGACGCACTTACCTACACAGTCGTAGCACCCAACACGGACACCTTGGTGGAAGAGTGAGAGAGAGAGATGTCCCGACCCTTACGTTCCCTACCCCCCGGGTGGACTACCCGTGTCCTGGGGATAGCCATGCTGCTGTTCCTTCCTGCGATCACCGTCCCGGGTGAAAGGTATTTTTTCCGCAGGATATCTTTTGAAAAAAATCACGTCTGATATGTTGTTTTAAATTTGTGATCGTTTCCGTAGCTGAAAAAGGTGGCACAATGGCGCAAAAATGGTCTAAGCCTACTTTTAACGGCAACCTAAGCAATATTAGCCCGAGTCAGGGTTGTAGAACTGCAACTATCAGAAGTCAATTTTTGGGCACTTTTCTACGTAATAAGGTAAAGCAACTCTATCCTTACCAACAACATCCAATAAACAAAAGTCTACCATTCGGTGGCGCGGTGATTTTTGTGGATTACAATATTCTAGCGCAGTTTGTTTCTGTGACGTTTTTAACCACTTAAAGTATGAAATAATAATGTAAGTGTGGGATAAAAAATGTGAAAATATAGCACAGTAGATATCAATTCCATACAGATTGCCTCGTCTAGAATATTTCAACTTTTGACTCTCTAATATTGCTAAGGTTGCCTTTAATTCTACAACACAATACTAAAGAGAAACCGGATAGGTGAATTTTGTCTTGGGTAGCTGTATATAGAACTCTTTAAATGTTTTCGATGTCCTTTCAGTACCTCAAGGATGCTGTATATCTATTGCCGATATGAGCTATAATAATTTTTATTCAATACTAAGCAGCAAGAGACCAAAAAAATGGGTTTTTAGAATGTGATTCCATTCATTTGTCGTTGGGATATAAACTGTTTTTAAAAGATTTCTTTGCTGCAGCTATTTCTGAAAGCTCACACCTAAAAAAGAGAAAAAGAGAAACAAAAAAACAATCATACCTTCTGCTGAATATTCATAATAGCTGTATTACTGATTGCAAACCCCGACTGAAACCACTTCACCAGAAAAAGATTTGAGTTGTCTGCAAGAGCATATTGTTTTGAGTGGAGGTTGGCTTTTTCTACGTTTCCAAAATGATATACGTGACATTTCCAAAACTGTGTAAGTGACATTTCCGAAACCGTATTCGTGATATTTCAAAAACTGTGTGCGTAGTCTCATAAACACGAGGGTTCCATATCTGTTATATTAAGGAGCTTTTATCAAGTCATATATTTTCTTTTTTTTTACATTTCTCTAAATGCAGAAATGTTTGCGGTGGTTTTATGTTAGGGGTTTTTGCGAGGCTGCTTCACCGCGAACTTAAAACCACCGCAAACACTCCATTTTCCTGCTACATAAAATGCATTTACAGTATCAGAATATCGCATTCATCGGTGGTAACTTTTAGACTTAGACTTTGTGGACATATGTTGATGCTTATTTCAATCAAAGGTTTTTCACACTAACGGCTTGCACATTAGATTAACGACGTTGCAATTGTTTGTGGTAGTTTGACTACAAGTAGCGATGGGTACCGGTACAACGTAACGGTACAAAACCGTTTTTCTTCTTGCACCGGTCTGCGATCTGAAAATCAGTGGACGGATCTTAGTAGCAATGAACAGATTATGCCAGCAGGCGTTCACACGTTTTGGTGCTTATATTACCAGTTAAATGAACTATCAAGAGAGGCGAAGTAGAGTAGGGTTTACACTCATGTCTAAAAAGTTTTTACAATCAAACTTAGCGTTGTTTACTTGAAGATAGGATTTTAAACCCACAGTGGGTGTCATATACTTTGTCATATAGATTCCTTTGTAGCAAAAAGGAACATTTTTTTCGTCCATCTACAACGAGACCAGTACCAGGCCCTCTGGACCTTATCCGGACCTGTAACTGAATTTTATGTACCGGTACCAAATCCTAACTGCTAGTAGTTAAATTCTGTAATAGGTCTTTGGTTTGAATGTAAGCAACCTAAGCCTCAGAATTATCCTGAAAATGACCTAAAATACATCTGCATGCTAGTTAGTTTGTCATGTTGTTTGTTTTTGCATCATCCGGTGGATTTTGAGCTAAATAAGTCTGTTGCCAAGGCAACGACGTAAAGAATAAACATGTTGGATTATCAGCACGTGGCAGCTTGTAACACGCATGCGCAGTCTGGTAGGATCCAAAATGGCGGCCAGGGTATTTGAGGGAGTCACAGACAATCATTCCTAGAAAATATTTATTCATGTTGCTCTGAAAATGTACGCATCATCAAAATGAGAGCATGTTGTGGTGAAAAGAAAACACGCTTGTTCACCGCCACCTATATTGGTTTATGTTGTCCTTTATCCGCGGGGAAAACCTATATCTGTATCTGTATCTATATCAGTAGCCGGTATAACCGCCCTTCGGCGTAACACACCAGCTGATTTATATCCGCTGTTTTATTTCAAAACTTGGTATTTAAGGATAAAACGTTGACGTACAGATGGCTGTTTCAACTAATGCACTACAACTAACTTTTTTTCAATTTTCATAAACTCAGATTTTCTAAATATCCAGTTATTGAAAACAACGGATATAGGTTACCTAACGGATAAAGGTGAACTGGCTTCATAGCCTTGTTCATAAATGACGAAGGTTCATTTCATATGTCAGAAATTATAATTGTACATACGCTGTTTCTGAAAACGGCAATAGTCAGAAACTGGCGGGATACAGTCAGAACAGACATACGACCAGAAAATAGCACGTGATACACCCCAAGCCAAACCCGTACGTAGCACGTCACCGGAACGTACTGCGCCTGCGCAAACCCATATCGGTTTGGGGCTTGGTTTGGTCAACGTTGCATTAAAATCCCGCTTGTTGCACAGTATATGTTAGAGACATGGTTTCGCGTAAAACGTACACGGAGTTTTACCCTTATATACGCACGTACTTTCTTAAATGCGGCCCTTTGGTAAACCGGGGGTTTAGCATGACTATACTTTTCGCGCAGGCGCAGTACGTTCCGGTGACGTGCTCCCGTACGTCTGCTATAAGGATGCTATGATTGAAATGTTTTGAGATTTCTTGACACACGTATAAAATTATGCAAATGATTTGCAGTACCAACACCACCGCTACTGGCGCTCCGGACGTCCTGCCTAGCATCAGAATCATCTCCGGAAACAAGGTAGGCTTTTCCTAATAAGGTAGGCTGTTCCTAATAAGGTAGGCTTTTCCTAATAAGGTAGGCTTTTCCTAATAAGGTGGGCTTTTCCTGATAAGGTATGCTTTTCCTAATAAGGTAGGCTTTTCCTAATACGGAAGGCGATTCCTAATAAGGAGACTCGCGTCTCCAACTACAGATGCGCGCGGAGGGTAGTAATACGTCAAAAGTGAAGGCTCCTAACTTGTAACAGTTGTTTGTGAAGAACCTGCGAAAAAAAAAAATACGCACACGGACACCTTTCATATAATTGATTAAACATGTCCTACGTGAAGAAAATTGTCAGTTGGTAAGATGTTTCGACATGTCCTTGGTGCTGAACAAGTTTCACAAGGGCACATATTTACACACATTTCAACACTGCTTTATTTTGCAGAATGGCAGACAAAAATGCCTTAAACGGGTGAAGACGAAAATCAGCTGCACTTAGAAAGTGACGATTCAGCTGCAATGCGCATGAGATTCGCTAGAAGCGCGTTTGCACGGCCATGAGTAAGCGTGATTTGAAGGGAAGTGAAAGAAGGCGGTTCAGCACTAAGGACGTGTATGAGAAACATCGAGAGGATACTGACCACTTTCTAGCGCCCTCAAGCGATAGAAATACCAAATGCAGCCGCTAAGGATTGGTCATAATGCATTACACCGCACTTTAAAGTCATAGTTTTACGTATTACGTAATATCCAAACAATTAAAAAAAACGGTAAAAAATAACACAACAGTGCCGAAGTGAACGAACCCCACAGTGCCGCACCGGTGCCCCAAGTGCAGTGAGACCTTTAGGTATTATGTATAGTTGATATGGCAACTAGATAATAGCACGGCCGCCTAACTCCCAAATATTTATGCCCTGTATAGGTTGAAGTGAAGGTACCGGACGGTAAGAACATCACCTTCCAACCGGGCGAGCCCACCGGCACCATCTTCTTCGGAGAAATCTGTAATTTGGAAGAAGTCAAGAAGGTACTCACCACTCACTAGCACCTCCTAGCGATCAAAATACCCATTACATCAGCTGTGGACAAGTAGCGTCCCTCTATTGCACAGCATTTAGTATTGGGAACCGAAGGGACAGCGTTATAAATGTTCGTTCAAAGACAATTTATTATTTTCCTGTTTTTCTTCTGACAAGTGTTTATGTAGAAAATGACAGTTGTTAGCCATTTGTTTGAATGAGTGCCTTTTTATTGTAAAAGTGAGCTGGCTTCGTAAATTTTGCCTCAATGTCGTTTTCCATACTAAAATTCCATCATCATTCACACAGAATGAAATTGAACTTGTAACGTTATCCATTTAGAATGCGTTGTAATGTTTGTTCATTTGTTTACTGTTTGTAGGAGACTGACGAGGTGGCCCGGAAGGTACGAGAGATACATGACCTGTCCGGACCGCAGTCTGAAACCCAGGCCATGGTGAGAACAGTTAAACTAGCGGTCACTAAGGCCATGTTTTTTTTTTTTTTTTTTTTTTTAACCTTTGTATATTCATGAAAGCTCAAATCGGCCTGCAGACCGCTTTTGATTGAGGTCATGAGAGAAGAGGCAAGGGTCAAACAACGTATATAGCAGAGATATAGTTTACATCATTAAAAGTCCGAATGAGTCTTATAGGTCTATATACACATAATTTTACGTATTACATGGTTCAAAATCCCTAATAGCGAGAGACATGATTCAAGTCTATTCATCCATATAATCATGTTGATTTGATTAACGTTAACTGGATGACATCCTCTGGGGATCCAAAAACTCATGGGAGCAAAAAATTGTCAAAACAGAAGTTGAACAAATGCCTGAACACACAGAATATAGTACATGTATACCAAACAATAGATTCTTCATTTTTGTTCTTTTACATCTTCTTTGACCTTGGAATATTCAATGACATTAGTTACGTTATATGTTTTCCTATATTTGTTTTTTGCAATCCACAGCATATATTTGCTTATTTTGAAGCTGATATGTACAATCTACAGTATGGTTGAAAACTTTTTATTCTTTTTTAAACTGATGAAAATTGATGCACGTATAGATGTCATCCATACAATCAAATCAACATGGCCTAACAGACTCTCACATAGGAAAAACTGGAGTTCGACGACATCATACCTTCGCTAACTGATGTTAACCTTAATGCCTGCTGTATTACGGCTCTTCAATTTCATACTTCATATCAGTTGATCGTATTATCGAGCCAAATAATTAACATTAGTTGTTGAGAGTATGAAAGTGATTCATATCATAATGTGACTTATGTATGGATACTGATATCATGACTGATAGACAGATCTATATGACATTTGTTTATTTTAGAGTATGATGTCTTTGTTCTGGCCAAGTTTGAAATCTAGATATTTTACCGACATTAAAAGGATTTATTTTTTTTCTTTCAGCTGACTAAGATGGAGAACGACGTGAAAGAGTTGGGCCTTTTTAAGTCGCAAGACTGAGGGCCGACTCCACTCAGCACGTGGAACACAAGTTCTGCTGTACCCCATTCTCCTACACAAAACCTATCCAGACTAGGGTTCGCTTAAAAAGCTGGGCTGTGCACCAGGACAGGGTGCCTGGGCTGTCTACCTGGCCAAATTGGGGTCCCTGCCAGGGTTGGAGATTAGCAATTAATATGCCTGTCAATCAGCTATTTTGTCTTTGCGGGGCTATGAGTGGGGGATCTGAGTAGCCTGACGTGATAGCCAGGCCAGGTAGACAGCCCAGGTAGCCAGGCCTGGTGCACAGCCCAGCTCGTTAAGCAAACCCTCCAGACTACACTATATAGTCAATATACCTTGGGGAGGAGGTTCTACACAACCAGGCAGAGGTTTCCACTTCTGATTCCATTTCAGCCAATCAGAGAATCGGTTTCACCACAAGAATTTTTCAAACTGCTCTCTGATTGGCTGACAACTGGTAAGTATTTCAGCCAATCAGAGAATCAGTTTCACCAAAAGAATTTTTCAAGCTGTTCTCTGATTGGCTGACAACTGGTATTAGCATCCTCAGAAGTGTAAACCTCAGCCCAGTTAAGCAAAGCCTCTCCAAGCTATAATATAACATGTGCATTGAAGCGAAGTTTCTGTGCGGGAGAATGCTGTACCCTTTTTAAGTATGATTTTGAACAAACAGAGTATTAAAGCTCTGTCGTAGTGTGCGTCAGTCGGTTAGTGGAAGGGAGCTGACGAGAAACAAATATTTCTCCAAAGAAATTTTAGCGATGAAATCCATGTACATGGAATAACATGGCTAAACTCTGCCTCAGTGAAAGTTCTAAAGGTGTAACAACCTAAAGAAGTTAGTCTTGTAATGGCAGTATGGAGTGGAGAAAATTGTACTGAATAAATTGTTTTGAAAAGCCATGAGTTTCAATGACTAGTGTCTTGTGTCTTGGTGGGGAGGGGGGCATGTTCTGGTGGGGAGGGGGGCATGATGAGTACATTGAGGCCAGTATAACTCTACAGGTAAAATTTTGATAGAAAGCTGCTGTGTTGAGCAAGTTTCTGTATACTCCATGCTAACCAACAAAATGGCATGCCAGCACAATGCAAAATCATGACAGAATCATAAAGATCTTTGTATAAACACAACAAAAGTCAAACTGTTTTACCTGACAATGGTTCTGAGGTCTGCTGTATCTTCCACATCTCCAAGCAGATCCTATGGTGCCATAAGATAGTATCAAAGCTAGCCATGCAAAAAGTATAGCTGGCCAAAGGGTCAAACGGGCCTGTTTGACTCCCTTTGGCCGGCTTAATACTCTATCTTTGGCCAGCTTTGATGCTATCTTATGGCAACGTAAGATCTGCTTGGAGATTATTTGTAGGTGGGATGAGTAACAACTATTCAGAACACAATGATTAATAAAAACCATCTGAGACAATCTCAACGAGACCACAGAATACCCAGAACAAAAAATACACAAACTCTACATTCTGCTGCAGCATCCAGTATAGCCACCAGGGGGCCCAGACTTGGACCTGAACTTTGTTCTTCCAAGAAGTACACAAGTACCAACTATCATCACAATCCTTGCAGGCGTTCTTTAGTTAAACTGATCACGAATGTCCCGAAAAACACAGACATACTGTCTCAACCACACACATAACATCCTCCATTACTCGTTGATCATGAGGTAAAAACAATACATCCAAAAATTATTTCATCAGGTTGGTAGGTCATTGGATAGTAGAGCGTTCTTTTACACAACCAGTTGAAATTACCTGCTGATGTTTTAATGCCTGTCAGGCATCTTCCTCAGAGCTTCTAACTTAAGTTCTGCTTAAGGATAAGCAGTTAAGATAAGGAAGTCAACTCCAGTAATTTTATGAACTGTGATGAGGGGGGTACAAACTCAGACACGTTTGGGATTGTGTTCTTGCTGCAAAAGCGCCACCTACATCTGTTACATAAAGCAGCGAGAAGCAGAACTCCAGTTAGAAGCTCTGAGGAAGATGTCTGACAGACATCAAAACGTCAGTACTAATATTGACTGGTTGTGTAAAAGAAAACTCTATTATCCAAAAACAACTTATACAATTGTATCCTTTCAGAACAGAATCTTCTGGTCACAGAAAACAATGCGACAACCATGTAGACTTTTCCAGCATTATATCTTTAATCTCATACCAAACTGCTCTTAGTCTTAGAGGTAATACAGTTATGTATCTCTCTCTCTATCGAATGTTTTCTGTACAATTGGATCATCTAACAAAATAAACATCTATCTCTGCATCTCTCTTGTGGTATTGTCCTCAGAGTTTGACAGAAACTTTTGAAATCATTGGTAACTTTTGTCCTTTGTCAGACCCAACAAATAGTTTTGCTTCATTTTTTGGATTGGAATATCTGAATTCATACATAAGGTAAAGATGTATCAAATTCTTGTTATGACCCTTTTGTAATGGTATTGCTACCCACAAAAAATGGGCAATTTTTGGCAACACTCTAAGGGTGGGAGCCAAATAATAATCAGAATTATGTAGACATTGTGAAATGGTTGCCTGATGTAATAAAGAAGTGGCTGATGCAGAATGACAAAGTTTTGAATCAGTAACTGTTATAATTTCCTTACCTCTGTGATGAACTTTGGATACTTTTCTGAGCTAAACTTTTGCACATATGTAGTATGCTTACTTCAGCATCTTAGTAAAGATCAGATACAAATTAATAAAAATGTATTGATAGGGTCTGACAGGACAAAACAATGGATGCAAAGAAATACACTATAATGTATTTATATGACCACCAAATCAGACTGGACAAAATGCTATAACCAGATTATCTATGACCAAAATGAAAAAAAAAAAATTTGTTCAATGTTTTGTGTCAGAGCATGGCTTAAAGTAATAATTATATTCAATCTGTTGGAATTGGACAAGAAAAGCTCCTCTGATTTGGTTACTTGTTCACAGTCAGTTCTTAAATGGTCTACCAAAAATTAATTACTGTAAGGGGTTATGAGAAATCTTAGAGTTTAAATGTAGCTGCTATTGAGCAATATCCTGATCATTTCTATGAAATGTTAAGTATTAAGAAGAAAATGTAATGATACATTCAGTCAGCGCTTCTTCACTGGAGTATGGTGAAAGCAATATGGAAACATAAACTCCACAGACTGTATCAAATCAGTTCAGGGATCCTATAACATATAAATCTAGCATTGAGGAAAAAAATTACACACAGAGCACATCCTCCTCATAGTATGCAACAGTTCATGGAAAATAATTCTCAAAATAACTGAAAAATTTGCCATTTCATGGCCTAATAAAATACTTTTCTTTTAGACCCTGAACTAAGTCAATACAGCCTGTACAATGATAAACCCTTTTTGGTCCAATCAGTGAAAACATTTTGCCTTTCTAATTTATATTCAAAGTCTATTCTCTTCCTCTTTGTCCTTTAATTTGGACTCGCTTTCTTCAACCTTTCTTTCATTGCCATCTAGTGATTCGGTTGTCTGTTTATAAGTCTGTGTATCTGCATTAATTGGAGTTTCTAACTTATGAGATAACAAACTAGAGTTTGTTTTGGATGTACCTCCTCTTGTAGACTCTACCGCAGTTCTGGGTTTCCTCTTTTCTGACAGTTTTTTGGGAGTGGTATTTGTCTGTTGTTGAACCTTTGCAGAGTCCTTTTTTCTAGTTTTTGGTGACGTATGTTTCACGGTCACTTGTTCTCTCAGTTTTCGTTTGCGTCTTGTCTCGACTCCCTGTTTGCCACCTTGCCCTCTAGTGCCTGGAATGGGAACTGCAGTTATACACGTCTCTTCTTTGAAACCAACTGTGTCCTCACTGCTTTTTGTAAACTCGTCAGTGTCTTTCGAAGATTCCACTATTGCAAGGTTATCACAATCCTTTTTTGTATCAACTGGTACAGGACTTGATTCTTTTGTCATTGTTCCCTTTGTGTTCTCATCTATTGTCTGCTGATCTTCTTCTTTGGTACTTTCCCCTGCTTTAACTTCTGTGTCTTTGCATTGTAAAGGCTCTTCTATCTTGTCTTTCTTATCTTTCCTTTCATCCTGACCGATTGACACTATTTGCTGACTTGGAACAGACTGAGCACTGGTTTCACCTAAACTTTGATGACTCTTTTCCACACTGGGACCAGACATAGTTTCTATACTGCTATCAGTTTGCTCCGATATTGTTCGTTGTCTTTTAACGTTTTCTTGTTGTTCAAGCGAGGCTTGTCGGTTACTGTTCCTCTCGTGCGTGCTGATGTGATACTTGTACGACTCTTTGATGGCGTACTCCTTATCGCATCCCTCGTACGGACATTTGAAGTTCTTAACCCCGGAGTGGCGCGTCTGGATGTGCTTGGAGACGTACCGCGCACTCTTGAAAGACCGTTTGCAGTGAGGACACGTGCGTGCAGCAAGATCGCTGCTCTGTGGGCTGTAGCTTCCAGGGCTGATGTTGGCAAGCACGGACGACGGTGGAGCGCCATGCACATTGACCGAGCTCGGCGCACCAGGAGAGATCGGAGACATGGTAGGTGCTGTAACGATAAATGGAACCGACCCCTTTGCTAGTGATATCATCTGGAGCCTATGTTGGGCCCCTGCTGTACTAGGCACTGCAGGAGATGGCGTTTGATGGTGTTGGGGGGTGACCGGCATAAGAAGTCCCGGTGCCGTCATACGAGGTAAAATCTGGGGCTGCCCCGGTGCACCCGGATTTCGTGCCTGCTCCTGTGGAATAAGCAACGGCTGCATGGGTAACGTCGAAGGCATGGAAACTGGGGTACCCACAATTGCTGTCTTTCCGTCGGTCGCCACGACTTGAGGAACGATGGCAAGGGAAGGCTGCATGACGGTTCGGACGCCTGTCGAGTTTGTCGGCAGGGCGGGCTGGATGGGAATGTGAGTTTTGGCCAGCCTTGGTGACATGGGCTGCGCCTGGGCGTACATGATCCCAGGTAACTGCTGGAGAACTTGTCCTGATGTTTGCGGGAGGATGTAGTGAGCAGCTGGGGCCATGGATGACGTGGAGATCCGAAGAGGCACCATGCCTGCAGCCACCCTCATCTGAGGGGCGTACGCCTCCGTTTCTGATATCGTCCTCTCCCGAGTGAACCTCTCGAAGAGGTGCTTCTCTCGCCCTAACTTCTCTGCTTCCGTCTCCGAGATGCTTCGGATCCTTCCGCGAGCAGTCACCTCCTTCTTAAGCCCTACATTCATCAGTGTTTCACTGGACGTTTTGCTACATGAGGGACTAGTTTGAGACTTCAAATCCCCATGTTGAATCAGCTCCCTTCCTGCCGCTCCCTCTGCAGTACCCACCCCCACATCTCCTGTGTTCTTCTGGAGACCAGTTTTTAGAGACCCAGGACTGATCTGTGCCGAACTGCTTCCATCAAGCTGATGTATGCGTTCTTGTCTCTCTACAGCATAGGCGTGCCCCTTTGACCTGAGGTGTTTAGCCAAGTGACCAGGGATACGGAATGCAACCTTACACTCCTTGCACTTGAAAGGCCGCGGGTCATTTGTGGAGTCGACAACTTCAACTTCGTTCCACTCCATGAACTGGGCGTCGGCCTCAACCTTGAGATGGTGGGTTTGCGAGCGCTCGTGTTTACTAAGGTGCCCCTTGGTTCGAAACGACACGGCGCATTCCTTACACGTGAACGGACGCTCCTCTACGTGGGCTCTCATGTGTTCCTGCAACATTCGCCCCCACTGGAAAGCACGTTTGCATAGATGGCATGTGTGGAACTCTTCGACCTGTCCGTCTTTTGTCACAATAACCTTTGTTTGGCTGGAATCACCATCCTGTATGTTAGCATGCATGACTTGTTGAATTTCCCCCTCCAATGGTTTTTCTCTCTCGGAAATTAGCTGCATGGCATCAACAGTTTTTGTACTGATGAGACTTTCATGCTGTGGAGTGGCGTCCTCTCTCTGTGATTGGCTGAGCTTCTCAGCTGTTTCAACTTTGACCTTTGGCTCTGTTGTTTCATTTTTTACCTGGACTTGAGTGTGGTGTAAGTCAGCCTGTCTGTCTGCTTCAGGTACAAGGTGAGGTAACTGCTTAAACTGTGGATTTGTTGAAGGTGGCTTTTTCTCAATAGTGTGCTCCTTTTGCAGACCCTTTTCTTCAGCCACAGATCCAGGCATACTAGACATGACTGGGTTCCCCTTTTCAGCGAGCAAACGAACTGACACGACATCTTGCTTTTGTGGCATTGCTGTCTTTCCTGTCTTATGCCCTGGCAGGGGCTGGTTGGCTGAGATTATTTGAGAGGTCACATAGCCATGCTTGTCCAACAACGGTGGTGGGCTTAGCAACAAGGGGCTAGGAAGGGGTGGGCCATGTGCAAACGTCTTCTGTGGGGTTAGTACAGGCGGTAAAGGAGATGAGACTTGTGGCGTCAAAGAGTTCGGTTTTTCTGGCGTCCGCTGCTCTGGAGGCTGTGGAGGGGGTAGCTGGAAGCTTGTTGGTGGAATTACTGAAGTTTGCGGCTGTTTTAGAGACTGTGTTAGCCCCCAAAACCCCATACCAGCCTGAGTTGAACCGATCGTCAGTGGCGGCGGCACGGTAGCTGGTTTGGTCCGAACCTTTAAGGCTTCAGCGAGCAAGTCAAGTCTACCACTCTCCTGGATTTTCGAGCCATCTTCCTTCCCCTCGAGATCCCTAACAGTCTTCTGTATCGTCTTGGACAGCTCTTCGGGTGCAGGTAGACTTGCGGGCGGTGACGCCAACGGAGTTGGATTCTGGGACAGACTCACCGACTTTCCATAGATGGTGCTCAGGCCTATGCTAGACACAGACAGAGAATGGGGATACATAGAGAACAGTTCCGGCGTTTGCATACTGGATGAGCTAAGAGCACCACCTCCTTGAGAAATGCCCGAATCTTGAATCTCGACAACTTCTTCCTCATCGTCTTCATCATCGTTTTCATTTTCGCTCTCCGTTTCTTCGTCCTCCGCGGAGTCCGTTGTCTCCGCGTCTGAAAACTGGTGATCTTCGACACCGGCATCCTGCCCCGTACTAGAGGCAGTTTCCTCTCCGGTTTCGTCCACTGCCCCATCCTCTACCGGTACACCCGTCTCCAGGCACTTCTTACTGTGAGCCTTGGACTTCATGTGCTTGGTCAGGTTGCCTTTGGTTTTGAAGGAGAAGTTGCAATACTTGCAGTGGTAGGGCCTGACGTCCGTGTGGGTCCTGATGTGCTTCTTCAACATGCTCGGTTTCTTGCAGCGTATTCCGCAATCCTCGCACACATACTTTCCCCGACCCCTCCCTCTCACGTACACATAGTCTTCGTTGGATTTATAACCGCCATCAAAGATTTTCACTCTCAGTGGCTCGTTTTTGGCCCTGATGGCCTCTTTCAGCTTTTTCCTGCTATCTGACACCTCACCCTCTGCCGTCGCCCCCTCTCCTGCTTGTGGTACGGTCTCCTCTTTGGTTGGTTGTGGTGTTTGACCTTTCACCTGTAAGGCTTGTTGCGTTGCTTTTACCTTGTGTCGAGAACTCCAGAAGCTGGATGGAGTCAATATTCCGCCCCTCGGCTGTGTTGAGTTCGCTATCGTTGTGATTCCACGCCGATATTTCCGCTTGTTGACTTGCGAGTTGTACAGAGAGAGATTGCCACGGACATCGATGGAAGAGGGAACGATGTTCCACTTTGCATACATGGAAATAGACTGGTTCGATCCCTGCTCCAAGTGGATTGGTTGAGGCCGGTGGAGGGTACAGAACGTTAAGAGTGCGACTGGCTGCAGGCTGGCCATGACCTCCACAGTTTTGCCGAACTGGTCAGGTTTAATGGCCGCTCCTTGCATCTGTGCGCGCGCCATGGCAACCTTCTGCTGTCTCTGACCCATCCCAATCCCCTGCATGGGTGGAGAGACGAGAGAGCTCTGATTGGTCGGGACAGTCTGCCCGCCGAGTGGTACCGCCATCTGGACCAGCATCCTCTGCTGCCCTCCCGCCCCTGGCATGATGTTTGCTTTGATGATGTTCCCTGTCTGTTCCAGTTTCATGCTCTGCATTTCCCTGGGCGGAGCTGGTGCAGGGACGTTAATGACAACAATATTCTCCTTCCCTCTCTCAAAGGTGACGTAGGGCACCCTGTGTCGTGTTGACGTGTTAGGGTCTGCCCTCGGAGGGTTGCTTTGCCTGTCGTGTTGGACCTCCTCTTGAGCTGTTGTTTGCATCTGTTGACCTCGGCTGTGAAGGACTTGTTCCTCACTTGGCGACTTTTTCAACTGGATTTGAATGTTTGAGGGCGCAGCATGTTGCGAGTGGGGTTCAGTGCCTTGTCCCTGCTGTGAATGGTGTTTGGCAACTTGTGCTGTCTGTTGAGAAAATTGCACAGCCAGCTGTCCCGTGTAAGGTGTCAGCTGCCCAGGAGGACCATGAATTCCTGCTGTCTTCCCTTGATGTGCTGTTCCCTCCTGTCGGTGTGCTGTGCTCTGGATAAACGGTGCTGTACCCATCACTCCCTCCTTTGGTTTTTGTGTTGCGTGGCTGAGAGATTGGGGCAACAATTTCTTCTCTTGCGTCACAGCAAGTGGTGAACTAAGCTGTCCAACATCTGCTGTTCTGGCACTGCTGTTTGCAGCTGATAAAGAGTAGTGTTGTCCAGCTGCAGGAACTGTCACAATCTTATCTAGTGTCACTGCCTGATGAGACTGCTGTCCAATGGAGTATGACGACAGACCACTAGAAAGCTTGTGTTCCGCTGTACCAACAGACTGGAGTGACTGAGTTGAAACCACAGGTGTAGAAACATGCCCTTTCTGTACTTGACTATCATTTCCAAAACTGCTTGGCTTTTCTGAAACAGGTTGCACAAGCTGTTCAGGTCTTACGGCAGAAGATGAAACTTCTTTGTCTCTTTCCATAGCTCGTGTCAAGGATGATACTGCAATATTAGGATCTGCTACAGTACTAGAGACGTCTGGTTTTGTCATGAATGCAGCCGGAGGATCCTTGATGTTTGCCAGGCGATACAGACTCTGGAGTGGCTGTAAGACGTTACCTGATGTCTTCTTAACATCTGCAGCTGTTCCTTGCTGTGACATAGCGGTTTGTAACCCACTTGAGCCCTCCCCCATAGCTAGCCTTGCCTCTGGGTTCGGACTGTGCATTCCTGCATAGAGGAGCTTCTTTTTCGGAGGAAGCTTTTCACTTGGAAGTTGAGAGAAAGTGTCACTCTTTGTTAACAACACAGTCTTCTCCCCTTGTTGGTCTTTTGTTTCCTTTTGTATTGCAGGTTGATAGTTGCTGTGTACCTGTTGGCCTGCCTCCTGACTAGACGAGGATTGACTTGAGTTGGTTTCTAATGGAGTAGAACTACCTTCTGATGGTCTGGCTGCCATGTTGGTTGCACTGGTTGCATAATGGGGTGAATTCTCCCTAACGTTAGGAGACAATACTCTTCCTTCCTCCAAGAAGATTTTCAGCGGGGGTCCCTCTACTGTGGCCTGGCTGCCGCTTTGTTGAAGTGCGGCCATGGCCTGACGTTGGGCCTTTGCTTGCATCTCTTCGTAAAGTTTCCGCTTCTTTGGGCTGTGGAGGACCCGGTCCTCCTTCTGTATCATCCGCACAGAAGTTTGCAACTCCAGGGGATTTGCATAAGTGGGATGTTTTGGGAGATCCCTCTCCGTACTAGACTTCATCATCTCCGTCTGAATCCTGCCTCTACTCAACAGAAGCTCCTTGATCATACTGCTCCCTGTTTCTGGCCCCGCTTGTGTGGCTGTACCGCTTGTCGCTGCGGCCGTACTTGTGAAATGGGCAGACGTTTGCACGCTATTTACATTGATGGGGACAAGAGGGCTCGTGAGTTGTGGCTCTGTCCCTTTCCCTTGAGGCCCGCTCCACTTTTCTGACATTTCCTTCTCTGTGCCTTTCTTATGAGTCATTTGAAAGGAAAGAACTTCAGCCCTTGTGGGAAGCTGTACAACAGGACTTGATCCTCGCGATGAACCGTTGCTAGGCGGGGTTGCTATGAAGCCTGTAGCGGTGACCAATGGGGATGCAGGTGCTGTTGTTGCTATGGCAACCAGGCCCATGGATGGAGAAGGAGACAGTGAGAATGAGATGGTTGTGACTGGAGTCATTGGGGGAATCCCAGCCCCTAGAGTTTGCATTTCAGACAGGTTTCCCAGTGACCCTCTCCTTCCCTGGATGCTCTGTGAGTTCATCTGTTGGGTCACCTCTGGGCTTGACTTCTTCATCAGGTCCAGGTATCCCATGCTTGTCGGTTTGGGCGACTCGATACTCGACCTGCGAGATCCCGACATGCGGCGCGGCTTCACGTTCTCAAGGCTCTGGCTCTCGACAATTGCCTCGTTCTGGTTGATGAGTTGCATGATGCGTTCGTGGAGACTCTCTCGGTCGAGGCTTCGCTGAGGCTGCTGGGATGAGTCCTTGCTGGCGACGTTTGACATGGAGACTGACTTTGACCCGGGGGTCAAAGGTGAAGACATAGTTTGGACAGCCTGTTGCCTAGGAACCATGGAGGTCGGAGTTGACTGCTGTCCTACATCTGGAAGAGAGGACATGGACAATGACATCATGTTTCCAAAGTTGCTCGTTTTCAAAGGAGGCAGGGGGGAGAGGTTGGAAATGGCCATCCGCCGTTGTCGTAAGGCCTCCTGTCGCGACTTGTCCGCGAGGTTCTCCTGTGACTTGGCTGCTAGGCGTTCACGGACGGTTTGCGCCAGCGTCTGCACCGCGGGCCTCATGTGAACCGGCATGTTGACAGGAAGCCCACTCGGTACCTGCGACACCTGTGGCTGGATGAGCACAAACTTGTCCGGATGCATTTGCACTTGGCTGCCCTCCCTGCCCGGTACGAAGTACATGGGCTGTGATTGGTTGGGCTGCGGCGACGGATATGGGACTCTCATCTTGGAGGCCAGCCCCTCGGAAAGTCCAGGGTCATCGGTATTACTTCCGGCTGATGATACTGACATGTGGACGGGCATCGCGTACGAGCTTGGAATCCGCATATTGCTTGCCAGAAGTTTTTGCGCATGGTCGGAGCCTTCGCTGACTTTCCCCTCGACCGTTTCGTCAGAGTCGTCCTCACTGTCTGTTGTGTCGACGCCGTCGTCTATGATGTCATCCATTGCTTCGATCTTCGAGCCATCAGGATTGGTCACCAGGCCTGCTTTAAGCGCATGTGCATGGGACTTACGGTGCTTGTACAAGTTACTTTTGGTCTTAAATGCAAAGCCACATGGTACGCAGGGGTAAGGTCTTTCACCGGTGTGAGACCGAATGTGCTTCTTCAGAACACTTGGTTTGGCACAGCCTCTTCCACAATAAGGACAAACATGCCGGCCAGCCTTCTTCTGCTTCTTCTCCTGCTTGGCCAGCTCTTCTTGCTTCATTGTTTCCACCAAGTCAGTCTTGCCCATAATTTTCGATGCCCTGTACAGCATGTGACTCTCTGCAACCCCAGATTGCTTTGTGTACAGAAGCTTTAAAGCCTGCTGTTCCACAGCTGCATGATACTGCACATCTCCCCTCCCATCATGCACTGCTCTCAGAACACCTGTTGGCATGGCGACTACAGCTGGGCTTTCTGCAGGATGTGACCTTTGACCTGTGGGTTGCTGGGCGGGGCTGTTGCTAACTTGGGGAGGGAATGGCGGTTGCGCTGAGCTTGGCGACCTGTCCATCTTATTCAGCTCAGAGTCCGTAATCTGCAACAGGGCCTCCAGTGCCTCGTTTCTCGCCTGAACCTCCAGGTCGGTCATGTTGGTTTGTTCATCAGGCTCGGTTTGGGCTGATTCTACAACTTCGGTTTTGCCGTCAGGGCTGCTTTTCATTGGCTCCCTTGTTCGCTTGGAGCTGGGCTTCTCTGACACTGCGGTCTTGGGCTTCGGTTTCTCAACGATCTCCTTTTCCACCTCCTTACCAGACTTGGTGTCCTCATCAGCCAGTTCAAACTGGTCCAGCGAGTTTTCGTCGTGGTTGTTGGCCTTTGGAGAAGGTAATTTTGTAGAGGGTTTGGGCTGCCGCTGACCCCTACCGCGACCTTTGCCCCGACCTTTACCCTGTGGTTTCTTCTGCACCTTTCTGCCATTTTGACTGCTTTTGGTGACCTCTGGGTCAGCTTTTGGGGTGGCTTTCTTATTTTTCGTTGCCTGTTGCTGACTCTTATTGTCTTTGTTTGCTGACCGTGTTCCTATCCGTTGTCTCTTGGGCAGCTGTGTGTCAACTTGATCAGGCTTCCCAGCAGCCTGCGCTTCCTCACCTGAAAAATCAAAACAGTCATTAAAAACCATTGAAGTCCAAACCAATCTGAGGCATTACATCAGATTCAAGCATCCACCAATCATAAAAAGTAGCCCAGTGCTCAAAATACTTTTTCAACCAGATTGCCAAGGTGGCAACCTGAGGCAAAGGCCAGGTTGCACCATCAACTTTCAGGTTGCCCTACTTCCAAGTTATCACTTAATCAAATCAGTTACTTATCCATTGTCTTTTCTTCCAGTCACATGTAACTACTGTTTTATCTTATCAAGAAATACATGTTGGTGGGGGAAAAGTGGTATTCCAAGTCCAAAATCTAAGTTGCACTTGAGCAAAATGTGGTTGTGATTGCAAGTGGGCGAGTGAGTATAATAAGCACTGCAGTTGCCTAATTACGACTCATGAATATACTCATAATATGAGTATGAGTAAAACTAAAAGGGCAAGAAATAGGCTCCTACAATTGTACAGTGGTAATTAGAAAGAGTTAAGAAATAATGTTAACCTTTGACTTCTTCTCCATCCTCCTCTGGAGTTGGACTGCTGGTCTCATTCACCTTCCTCAGCAGCTCTTCTGCCTCCTCTCTTTGCCCTGAGAAAAAAGTAAAATGGGTCATACTTAATTAGCATAGTCTGGTACCACTTGGTTTCTGGGCAATTTGTCTAACAGTTAAGGTTAGTGAAGATTGTTATTGTTTTTCATTTGTTTCACGTAACCAGAAAACTACATTGTACTTACAGTAGGTGTAACGCAGCAATGTTGTAGAGTAATTACAAGCTACATAAGTCCATACTGTAAAGTTTGATCTGCTCAAAGTGTTGCTCTCCTAAAACACAGCGGGCTGCCAGCTATATACCATATACATGTCCCACACAAAAGGATGGATAAAAATTATATCTAAGTGAATTCTACAATGTCAAGAGCCATTCCCAAGAGCACAACATTGGGGCAAATCTTTAGAGTTCTATCATGTGTGTCAACATCTGCACACTTGCCATCAAGACCTGTGAATTTTTTTTTTTCATAGAGATTTTAACTTATGATCAGAACATCTAGATTCTTAGTGATCAAGTTCATCAACCCTAGCCATAGGGCAACCTTGCCACCACACTATGTGCAATGTGTGCCTCAGAAATCTGATGGTCTTTCGGCCTTGTTCACATGTGCATGTACATGTATCTTAATGTCTTCATGCAGCCACAGGTCTGAGAAAAAAGGTACTTTGTAGTGTACTGAGCTCAAGTGTCCTACATTTAAGACAACCCTACCCTGTACATGCATAATACACACATAAGTAATAAAATAAGGTTGTTGTCTAAGCCACTAATCAACACCAGCAGTACATAATCTATCAACCATAAGATGATCATAAGATGCTTCACAAGGTGCTTTCTTTTGTTCTCTTTATGTACTGTTACATCCTGTTTACAACCATCCTTTCACCTGTAACAGGTAAGTAAACAGGTAAACAGTGGCACCTGCTGTGTTCTACAAACATGCTAAAAATAGACCTGAGTACTGTAGAACAAGAAATGTTCACGGCGGTTTTATGTTTTTTAGTGCCACAGTGACCTGTTTATACCCTCGAATACAAACTTTTCCCTTTTACAGCTAAACCCTACATTGCAGCTTCAGTTGCGAACTTAAGTGTAGAACATTCTACTTTCGCCGTACACCAAAATGAAATCGCCAACATTTTCCGTTTTACGGTATTATAAAACCACCACTGTCCACCCCTACTCCTTGGAAGCAATGGTACAGTCCCTGGATGGGTACGGGTAGTATATATTTGGCAACAACAGTGGCCAGGTTTGTGACGCAGATGGCAACATGGCAGCATTTGTTGCTAAGGGAAGCCACATCCATTACAGGCATGACTTCATGCCTTAAAAAAAGGGAGTGTCTCAAAAGTTCAACTATGAATCGACAAATCAATATTTCATTTCACTCATGCTTGCTCAACTTTTACACTGAAATTTGTATTATATTACCCAACATAAGGAATGACATTGACAAACAGAGAGATAACACCAACATGTTTTCTTGTTTTCGTTCTCGACTATATGAAGAACAATTCAGCCAGGCATCATATTGCAAACTGATATTAAGGGGCTGTGCATATGTGACAAAAACTCAAATCTGCACAAATCCACTCAGAAATATGGGTCCGGCACAAAAACACATGGAAATCACAAATTGAGAACGTTAACTGCACAGTGTCTTTACTTGAAATTTTTTAGAAGCAACTACAAATCCAACTAGAGTTCAACGAACCCATCTCTTCGCCAAATAATCATGCCTTTATTTAAGACTTTAAGGTCTTATTCATGTATTACTAAATAGCAAATGACTGCATGAACTGTGTTCCTCACATGCAAACACACAAACATTACCAAAACCAGACTGTGACCTGACAGATAACCTGGTAGCATCCCTGGTCAATCAGAATTTCATGCTTGTCAATTTAGACTTTGTCCCCAGTGTAAGGGCGTCCTCAAGCAAACCATCTGTATAACAGCTGTGTCCATAGATATAGGTCAAAATGAGATATATAGAGAACAGTTTATTTCTGTTAATAAGTTTTGCTGCAGTACCTTAGGAAGCCGCTAGGGGGCCCACAATCATAATTTATCTTCGTTTTCCTGACCCCTACCCACCTACCAAATATCATCAGGATTTTTTCAAGGCTTCTCGAGTTATGCATTCCACAAACAAAAGGACGCACACACTCGGCCCACTACCGTCCTAACGGAAAATGCTACGTCAACTATTTTCGAACACAACCTTCTTTTCCGCAGCCGCTACTCAAATACTAAATATCATGAAAATCCATACACAGCTTCTTGAGTTATATGCTGTTGGCATGGATTTATGAACTTTCCTCATTAATTATGCAAATAAGCTACTGATTTGCATAATTAGTATTACATTGTATAAGTCATCACTCATTCTATCTACATACCGAAAATCCTGATGATCTGTTTACACGTTCTCAAGTTATCCTCGTCCAAAGTTTGAACGGAAATCGGTGCCTGCAGTTCCCAAAAATCCGCTAGGGGGTCCAAACTCACAGCACTTACTCTCTGTTTCAAGGGCTATCTACTACTCAAAAATCATGACCACAGCATGTCCAGAACACGAAGTGCCAAAATTAAAAGTTTTGCTGCAGTACCTTAGACAGACACTAGGGTGCCCATTATCGAACTTGACCTTCGTTTTCCTAACCCCAATCCACCTAACAAATATAATCAGGATCCATTCAAGGGTTCTCGAGTTATCTTGCTTACAGACAAACGCACTTACATACAAATCCCGCTACAGCACCATAGGTAAGAGCCAGGTAAACCATTTTCGCACTTGACCTTCCTCTCCAAAACCGCTACACACCTACCAAGTTTCGTGAAAATCGCCCAGCTAGATTTTGACTTATGCTGCCAAAAACAAACCGCAAAAAACATACCAAGCTCGCTGCAGTACCGTAGGAAAACGCCAGGTAAACCGTTTTCAAACTTGGCATTCCTTTCGATAACTGCTACACACCTACCAAAAATCACAAAGTTCCATCCACAATTTCTCGAGTTATATGCTGTTGACCTACATACAGACCCAAGTCAAGCAATCTCATACTCTTCTTGGCGAAGAGAATTACTAGAATATGAAAAGTGGAACAGTTACTGTATGACATCTTTTTTCCGGGACAGGGTATTTCTTCTACATTTGTACATACATGTAAAACTGTTCCTTTGATTTTACTTAGGACTGATTTTTAACCTTTGCCATGGTCCCCAGGTATCACATTCAGCTGCGCAGGTAAATAATGGCCCTTCTATGACGCACATCCACCCACTGACAATGAGCCAATTTTCCCCCGAGTATTCCTGGGTCAAACACTTGATGATGCATGTATTGCAGGTGTTTTAGAAATTGTGCCACACTTTTGTCAGTTTTGATGACTACAGTCACTGTGCATATAAATTTATGACAGAGACAATTGTCCTTAATATTTTTTTCTGCAAATTTTCACTCTCCCATTGAAATAAAAGGCCTATGTACTAGTATGTAGTACACTGTTGCAATTTTTCTGAGCACTGATTTTTTCTTCATTGAGCAATTCAGCTAGTAAAAAATAAAATTGCAACATTCAAAGTAGTATTCTTGAATTGTATGTCATAGCAGGATATGAAAGTGGTTAAATAGAATATGTTGTATACTAGTAACTACTGGTGTGTTGTACTTTAACTTACATAACCTTAAAATTGAATTACTTAAGTGCACTGGTGTACTCTGTCAAAAAAATGGTGCACAGGTCCAATTTCGGGTGCACAAAAGTGTGCATTATGCACCCAGAATTTCAAGCCCTGACCCTCACCCCCAATTCTTTCATTTGACAGAACCTTGCTGCTAATGATGGACCAAAACTATGTAGCCACTTCATCATCTTGACAGACAAAATTGGCTTGTCTAATTTGAAAAAGGTAAGAATTAACTTGTCAAGTCCCACCAGGGAGTATGCATCAATTTGCAGGGATGTCTGTAGCTAGAGAAAACCGTGCCTAAAGAGGCGGAAAAACGTAGCGATTCCTGTTTCATAAACATCCAAGCGGCCACCCCTCGACTTCTATCCAAATGGTACCTCCCAATGAGTTGGGTGCTTGTCCGAAATCCACCCCAGACAGAAGGCTATTTATAAATGCCCACAGTACTACATCATTACATTGGCTGCTGGCCAACCCAGAATACTTCAAAGCTTCCCACAGCATGATGTCATACCCTTGGCACCTGGCTGCTGATTGGTTGCTAGGGGGGATGATTGACAGGTCTATGGGCTGATAATAGCAGCATGTGATGCTTGGTGCCTGGAGAGGGGATAATGTAGGGGAGGGTTGGGCAACTGGGACAAAGCCGTGGCGTGTCTTGTTTGGCGAGAACGGGCAGGTGACTAGAGGGCAGTAAACAAAACGTGGCCTGATCCCAGAGGCGAGGGGGAACGCGGGGCGGAACTGACGCTATTGGCTAATGAGGAATTCACCACGATAAACTAACACTGGGGTTTTTCCAGGGTTATTCTTGGGAAAATGTGGGAGAAACATGGAAACTGTGGTTTACCAACTTGTCAATTTCAAATTATGTGACCAAATTATCTGTTTACATTGCAGGTTCTTTTGAATAGTGTTCTTTTGTTTCTCATTTTCCAGAATTGCAATAACTTAAAAATACACTATTTTCCAATCTTTTTCTTTGCTCAGTAACTGGTATGTGTTACTCCAAATGTCCAATACTGTCCACCAACCCTTTTTTTAGGCTGCCAAATTGCAAGCCACCTTAATTTTTTTTTTTGCAAACTGAAATTGTTGCTACAAACTCCTGTTGTGCATTTCAAGCCCTAGGGTAGGCAGAAATATTATGGTTCCTATTTCCTGATATGTATATCAACAAATATGCCACTTTCAACCAGAACTAACTAGTTTCTACTAGATCATTTCTTTGTCCTATCAAAATTCTGGTCACAACTGAAATAGGAGGTGTAAAAAACAAAATAAGGAAGTTTTGGGAAAAAAATACAGCAACCACAGGTGACGTTTCAATTAAAGGGCCATTCACTAATAATTCTGAAACTACATAACAATTCTTTTTGGGGCACTTTCACTGCCCATCCAAAAGTGAAAATTTTATTTAACAAATGGAAAGTGAACACATTTTCTTTTACTTAGTTTTAGCATTCATGTAAGAGGTGAGAAAGGAAACAAAATTAAAATTTGCTAGTAGTCAACCACCAATACAATACAAGAACATCCACTATATTTTGTTACATGTGACGTAAAAATCATTTATAACCTAGAAAAGAAGAAATGTTCAATTCTGTTTATGTCAAATCTGTTTGGGCAACAACCAATTTACATAGTTGTACTAGTACGTGTATGCAATGTAATATAGATATATGGCATATTTTTGTCGCCTACTTTTTCAAAATAGTCTACAACATTTAGGTACCTTGTGTTAATTGGTATAGGTGTAAGATTTCTGCTGAAATATTTCTATTGTTTTAAAAGTTATGCAAAGCCTTGTCACACATAAATGTCTACCTTGTTTATTTCTTCAGTTTGAAATCTCGCCAAAAAAGGCTGACATCACTAAAGTTCTAAAAATACCAACAAAAATTGCCAATTCTTAAAATATGCCACTTGCGTTTGGTACTGGTGTTTCCGATCTATAAATTAGTATAATAAATCAGTGGTTGTAAGATACTCAACAAAAATAAACAACTGCAAGGTATTTCTACAAACCTTCTTCCTATTGTAACCAGTGCAAGGTACTTTAGGTGGCCAAAGGATGAAAAAATGCAGTGTCATCATGATTCAAAATAGTTCTTAGCATCATCTACTGTGTGTTGACTGTACATATTAATTATTGTTCTAAAAATCATACTCTTAAACGGTAAAGGGGAGCGGGACTATCAAAGAAGTAAAGACTGATACAATGAAACTCGTCTAATATTGTAGCAACTACATGTATTTCACTTACATATATTTAGGAAATGGTCAAAGTAGACTGAATTTTTTTTTAAATGCTTGTGTCAATGGGAAATTAACCCAAGCCCCAGCCACAGCCACCAAAAAGCATCCACAAATGAACACTTGCCGTAACCATTGAGTTGTAGGTATTTTGTCTCCAAGCACACAATTTTTACGGACTTAAAAAGATAGATTGCGGCAAACACCACCGCCTTAATTTCATACATAGAATGGAATTAAAAAGTTCAATACAGTACATGCATATTTGCATGGTCCGAAAGGTGTTTTCCAAAATTGATTTTCACCCATGCATTTTTATTTATCAACCTCTACCTATACTACTTTGCTTTCAATTGTTCATCAAAATTACTTAGTAGTAGTCTTGCCTCTTTTGCCTTTAAATTCTCTTCTTAAATTTTGCAATATTTTGGCAAAAGGGAGAGCCTTTATTATAATCATAACCTTATCTTCTTCATCACGACATATGCTCCATCTTTATAAACAGGAGCGTCTATAAATAGTTCTTACCTCAGCCCTTGAGCTGGGAGAGAGCCAAGCGACCAATCGAACCAAGCACATTACCCAAGCCCACATAGGCGTCACTTCGAGATACATGCCGAGTAAGTGGGGGGGGGGGGGGGAATTTCCGTGTACGTACAAAAGCTTGACACAGTTCTACACCATTCTTCAGTAAACATCTAGTAAGTAAGTTGTGCAAATATCCTGTATCGTAGTACAGCCTTCGCAACTCACTTATCTGTTTTCTACACGTGTTCAACCTTCTTTAAGAAAAATCAAGGTAGTTACAGTCAATACTGCCCAAGATGACCACTCAATAAACTCAGGTGTATGCGGACAGGTGGTCACTATAATATAGACAGAATTTTTAATGCTTGTGTCAATAGGGAAAATTATCTAAGGAACCCCAAACAGTGCTCAAATTCGCAAAGTGGTCCTTATGTAACTTGTAAGATAATACAACAACTCTATATATGAACTTTAAACTTTTATTCTGTATATTCTCTAAATGCTCAATTTTTTTCTAAAGTTTCATAACTGAATGGTACAGTCCTAAGCATCTGTTTCATTGTTTGTCTAAACTTCAGCTAGTTTTTCTTGAATAATATTTATACAGTTCTTTAACCTTTCCCTTGCTTTGGTCCACCTTTTTTACCAAAATCATAATAACTAGAGCAGAGCTTTGCACAACAAGGGTTGTCCTGAGTCAATAATGAATGCTAGCATTGGAGGTTATTGTACGAAGTCTAAAGTACAATGTACAAGTGTGCACATGGGCCAAAGCGTCCCTTTGAAAAAGGGGGTGGGTACTGGTGGCTCGCCTGGGTGCCATATTCTAGTTGTTCTTCCACGGCCCCCATACTCGTTTCTAACTAACTAGTTCGTAGAGAGTATGGGAGACACAGAAACATTAGGATGGCACCTGCATATAGGCTAGATAATTATTTTGGATGTTAGCCTCTTCATTGTCCCTATTCTCAATTCTTTAAGTGCTTTTTGCAGTCATCAACATTTTCCATTGACAGTCTAGTACAATGCTATCCTCCTAATTTTTCTGGCAGGCAGTTTCAGCTTTATCTAAAGAAAAAAAACATTATCCTTTTTCAATGTGGCATATTACTTTTTGCAACATACTAGTAAAATGCTGGATAGCAATACTAGTATAAAACTGAATATTGAATCATACAATTTAACTTTTGTCTGAATCTTTATGTGCAGAAATCTTAATTTTACTGAGGCTAGATGGTTGAAAATAAAATAAACTGATTATTTATGAGTTAAACCCCTTGAATCATATTGTATTCCAAAGCCTTTACAAAATCTACAAATATCACAAAAACAACTGGTATTGTCAAGTGATTGGCGACTAGGAAGAGGGGCATATGGGGTGTTTTTGTTACCTCTTTAAACATCCCCATGAGATTACTAAAAAGCTGTTGTTGCTACCTGTACAACAGGTGTCACAATAACAGGTGTTGTTTTCCACCTGTACCTTCATCAACAGAAAATTAAGGAATGAGAACTGAAAAAAAGTCCAACAGAAAGGAGGAAATGGGTCTAAAATTTGCCTGCACACAATGTACATGCTCTACATTGTACTATGTAGCCCCTAAGGGATAGTATTACTATTAGACTACTGTAATTGTGTTTTGACCTATTTTTTGTTCATTCATTGGAAGGTTCCTCAAACTATGTAACTTGAACCAATGTGTACTTTCTACTATCATACTACATCTACAGTGTAGTATGAGACCACGAACTAGAGAAAAAAAAATCATGTTAAAGAAATCATTGAATGCATCGCAACTGTACATCTTTTTGACAAGCAAATCGCATTAAAAAAGGTAGAATTACAGAATTTAAATGACCGCAAAACTGTATGTTTTCTAGGAAACCCCTTCCCTAATCAAGAAAATACATTTTGCCTATGGTTGCCAGGATGTAGTCCTACAGTTTTCCCCATGACTGGTGTAACCTGGCTAGCTTCCATGAATTTCACATGCCCCAACATTCCGCTACCAAACCAATGACGTCAGTTTCAATAATGATTAGCAATGGCAAATTCCCGATAAAAATGGCCGTTCATGAAGAAAATGACGATGCATATTTTCTATTTTTCAATGTTTTTGCAGTTTGTGAGCTTAAGAAACAAAAACAAGGACAACAAACGTGTCACATGATAATGAGCCTAGAGGCAAACAGCAGGCACTCTAACAACAACCTGTTCACCCCTATCAACTCTTTCGAGTGGAATCGCCCACAACGTATTTCGAGATTCCCCACAAAAATCGACGAAACTGGGCCATTTTCTGCCACAAGAGTGGACGGAGAGGGTGTAGTGGTCATCAGGGGACGTGGTGGATTGATGCTGTGGTCAGAAATGTGGGCAAAATTGTCCGTTTCGGCCGCAAACAAGCCCGAATCGAGCGCTGACCTCAGAGTCATACTACTCACCACTCGCTACTCGTGAATACATAATAAGGGCAACCCCAAAACATGGCAAGGTATTTCCCCATAGTTCTACCTCAAACCTTCCTCAATTTCCGCCCAAACTACCGCAAACGCAGCAAAAATATCGCTTTCCATAACAGCCAACAAACCTAGGATGCCAAAAATGGCGACTTTACGGAAAAGGAAGGTAGATTTGTTGGAGAAAATGCTTACGTTTCAACGGCTTTGGGTTGACTTGTTTCCGACGTGGCATGGTCTTAAGTCCCTGGTTTCTGCGAAGTTATGGCGGAATTCCCCACAAAGTGTGCGCGGACATGTCCTCTGGACTTTCTCCGACAACTCAGCAAGTCCTCTACCTCCTATTTGTGGCGTAAAACTCGGTATTCCAGGTGGAAATGTCGCGAAAAGTGCAAGTTTAACTGGCTTTCTCTCCCAGACAAAAAAACAAGAGCTGGGAATGACGTCATGGATCCCCCGCCACGCCCCAGAGCGAGGCTAGACGGAGATCCCGGAGTTTTACCGCCCACAAATAATTATCCCTCCGCGCTGGGTTTTCCCAGGAATTCTCCAAGATTCCTTCTTTCATTTCCACCTCAAGTATTTAAAACTGATAGAATAATAAATCTCTTATTATAATATTTGGACAGAATTGGGGAAAATTGGTAAGAATGGTGTGTTTGATGGGTTCAGGTTGATGCAAAAGGGGAAGAAAAGAGTGCGGTGTTTACACGCGGAGTGATCGCGGAGCAGCCCGACCTGCGGGTTTTCACAAGGCGAGGTCACGTGACCGGATGGTCATGCCGCCCAGGCAACAGCGGCGTGACTCATTCATGAAACTCCTGACGTCTGGCGCGCCAAAATTACCCGCCAAATTTAAAAACACCAGCCTTGTACATGTCATCACGTAGTAGGTGTTCAGGTAAACATTTCAACATTTTCAAGGGCCATGAATTGAAATTTGCAAGGCAATAAATCGTAGGTCATGGCAAGTAATGGCAAGAACCAATGAGAGGAGAGAGGGAGAGAGAGAGAGAGAGAGAGAAGAGAAGAGAAGAGAAAAGAATACTACAATGAAATAAATAGTACATGAAAGAGGTCCAAAGAGAGCCAACCTATCCTTATGTCCCCTTCCTAAAAAAACTGGATTTGTTTTATTTTTTGTTTAATGTCGGATTTCGTGAATCCACGATGATCGCGAATCCATGTGCAATAAAGGTCTCCATTCATTCATTCATTATTAGCTGCCGATTCTCTTCGATTTACAGAGAAATAGTAATGGACAACCTCAAAGCGCTATTCCAGTGCATTCAGAACTAAGCAAGGCAGTGTGCACTAGCTTCATATTTGCTGAACTGTGATTGGTTAAGTCACCTATAGGGCAGCTTTCGCCTGACAAAGCTAGAAGAATTGTTGATAATCACGACTTGGTGCTCCTCCAAAAATAAACACCGTCGGTCAAGAAGTCTGCGATGAAGGTAGTAAAATGCCAACCAGTGCAGTGTGGTTACTATATTCATTTTGTGTGGTGAACTTTTATCTTCGCATTCTCAAGTTATGTTAAACAAATGTGCACTGTGATACCTTAGCAAGCAAATTAAATGACTTTCGTTGCATCATAGTTATTCATATACTAGTCTTGTGCATTTTGTTGTAGACTAATGCTATTTTGTAACGCCGATTACTAACGCCGACTGGCGGTTTAAAGGAATAAGGCAGCTTTTAGAAGTAGGGACACTGGCAAGTATAACTACTGAAGGAGCCTTAGGTTACTTCAGGGCAACGATACTGGTCTTTTTTTTCGAGAAAGCGAGAAAGAGTGCCGCTGTGTGTGTGTGTGTGTGTGTGTGTGTGTGTGTGTGTGTGTGTGTGTGTGTGTGTGTGTGCGCGCGCGTGTGTGTGTGTGTGTTTGTGTGTGTGTGTGTGTGTGTGTGTGTGCGCGCGCGTGTGTGTGTGTGTGTTTATGTGTGTCATGTGTGCGTGTGTGTTTGTGTGTGTGTGTGCGCGCGCGCGTGTGTGTGTGTGTTTGTGTGTGTCATGTGTTTGTGTGTGTTTGTGTGTGTGTGTGTTTGTGTGTGTGTGTGTGTACGCGCGCGCGCGCGCGTGTGTGTGTGTGTGTGTGTGTGTGCGTGAGAGAGATAGAGAGAGACAGAGACAGAGAGAATTCAGTCCAAAGGCCTCCAACTAATGTCTGTCAAATGTCACTGGTACGTGTGGTCCAAATAAAGTCAAAGTACAATGCGTGTTTGGGGTCAATGTTTTGGATGGATCAATATCACGTAACAGTCAGGAGGGCTCATTTTATGGAGACACAGTAATTTCTAATAATAATTTCTTGTACAGTTTAATAATATAGTAATATAGTCAGAAACTTATTTTTCAAACAAACAAAACTTCAATACGCACGTGGATACCATCCATATAATCAAATCAATATGGCCCAACGAGGAATAACGAATAAACAGTCAACTAACCTTTGGTCAACTTGCCGCATGGGCATGCAAATATCACATGGCCCTATAACCAAACAACTTCGGAAGACCTTCAAATGCATGGTCGTGCACGATGGCGTCCGCTAAAGTAGTGCACCATCTAGTCGTTTTTATAGTGTTGTTTACGGCGAATTATCATGACTTTGTTGAGGGTTTTTCCAGTAATCTTTCGTTTAAGTCTGGTGGAGGAGAAAGGAAGGGTGCATCCTACGCCGGGCAATGGAAATACCTCTCCATTCTTGTCTCGGTAAGTTCAGTCATTGTACTTCTTAGATGCACAATTTCAGGGTCATGTTAACGCCATGTAAAATATTACATTAATGTGTGAATACTAGTAAAGACATTTATTGTGCATTTTTGCCCAACCGAGGTAACTACAGGTAACAACAGAGACAGAACATATAGTACATAACAATATCATAGACCTAGTCTAACATGGCTATGGGTGAGGCTATGGGACCGGTGAGGTGAGGTGAGAGTCTAACATGGAAGCTCGGCTTCTTCTAGCTTCTTAAATGGTGAAAATTAAGGTTTGTATATATGTTTAGCACTCGGTTTGCAAAACGCATGAGGATATAAATTTGTCAGTGCTACCCATATGTCTAAAGTGAGGGAATCTACTTTCTATATCTATTTAGCTATATATAGCTAAATAGAGTATTTCTATCAATAACATACATAGTACAATCAACAACAAAGTGTACATCATATTCATCTATCAGGTGAAAAATTGACAGACTCTTTTTTCTACGATAATTTATACATTCTAAGTTGCTCCTATGACTTGCGGTTTAGAGCATCTAAGTTTTACACCAGTTACAAATAGCCTATTTGCGTATATCATGAAGAACGCAAAATTTTAACTTCTTCAAAACAGCGTATAGTTTGCAATATTCAATGCTATCAAAGCCAACTGTTGTATCATCAAAAATGTTTATATAATACGTAGCCTAACTCAGAAATCCTGTAAATGGTTGTTAAAGAGGTCTGAGAAGTAAGAAAAAAATCTTCTACTCTAACATCTGCTTGGAGATGATGTCATAGAAGGCTCAGCCCGGACAGTCAGAAAACATGTACACATGCGTTGCACACGCTCTTTAACGTTTGCTGGGAGCTCAGAGAAAAGCTCAACGACCGACCGGACTTTCGGCCTTACCTCCCATGACCCTTGTGTCCTGTTTGATCACATGACGGCTCACAGATTCCCACAGACCTTTCACACAGTTTACTGTAGCATGTGAAATTTTTGCGGGGATTTAAAATTCACGGTAGAAAGAAAACTCGGTGTCTGCGGTGGGTTTAGTGCGCAATAGCACCTATGGTAAAAGAAAGCTACAGTATTAAATGGAAACACCAATGGCTTTGAGTTAAGGTGGTATCTCACTGCACTTGGGGCACTGGTGCGGCACTGTGGGGTTCGAAAGATCACTCAACGAATTTCAGAGATAAAGAACGAAATCAATTTTCTTACGCTTTGTGTATTTTGTTAAATAGGCAAAAACAACAGTGCCGCAGTGAACGAACCACGCAATGCCACAACGGTGCCCCAAGCGCAGTGAGATACCACATTTAGCGGTTAAAATCCCAATGGCAAAACTCGCAGTAAAACTCTCAATGGCAAATTTCACCGCAAATTTAAACCACCGCGTGCAAAAAATCAAAGCCTTCTTTTTACTGCGAGATTAAACTCCGCGAAGATTTTCTCATTTACAGTACCACCTAAACTAAACTTAACGTAATTCTCACCCAGCCTTTATTACAGTTTATAAAGATGGCGGGTATAGTACTAGTACGAACATGTGCGGTGCACGTAGTGCTTCTGTTGGTGTACGTGATTGTTGAGAGAGAATACAGTACCAACGTTATACCAGTTCACCAGACAAACAACAAGTTTGGCCGTCGCTATTGTTATCTGACCCAACTGAATATGGTAAGGAAATAATAGTAATTATTAATAGAGATTTTTGTCGTACTTTTCTTCTCTTTCATTTTGGCAAACTGCTTTATCATATACTACAGTGTACTTTATCTTCTTGACGCCGTCAACACTCAACGTAAACTGGCCAATATTTTTGTGCGATTTCTCGCCAAGTAACATTGTGTCGATCGTCTCAAAATTCAATTGACCCTGCCAAAATCAAATCTACAGAAAATGATTGATATTGCCTTGCGCAATATGTTGGTAAATTTTCCGACAAAGATAGACTTGCACTCTCAACACTCTTAACGGTACGCGTACCTTTTATTACCGCTAGAATGAACTCAAAATCTTCGCAAACCACGACTTAAAACCCGACACAGGGTAACATACGACTGCTTTATGGTTGCAATAGGCATGCAGGGTTTCTAAATCTACGGGACCAGAAATCGTGCGGCCCTTACCACCTCAGTGGACAGATGGCCGACTATTTCTTAATGCTTAGGTGAATGGGAAAAATTCAAGGGACCGACAAAATGTGCCGACCAGCTCTTAACCTCAAATAACAGTGCAATTGTCTCACGACTAGCTGACAACTAACTTCCAATGTGACAAAGGTTTTAATTCATATGTTCAATATGACACTAAGGGGCTTTAGATTGTGATACAAAATCCTCATTTTCCCACGCGGCTTATTATTATGATGATATATAATATAATATGACATCATACAACTTCATGATGTAGCTATTGACAGAAGGACAAATCGTTGTCTGTTGTTGTTTTTGTTGATTAACGTGATTCGTGCTTTCCAGGTAGCGCAGACGGTTTTCTTCGGGAGCTGTGTACTAAGCGACCTACTCGAAGCCATCCTTGGTAGAAAACCCAATGTGCTGAAGGCGATTCAAGACTACCTCTTTGGCGTGCTGCTGTTCCCGATGGCTATGGTAGGGGGCGTTTCATACCGTGACAGACATAGGATACCTGAGAGGCACTTGGCCTGGGTACCGCGCTGGTTAGGTTCACCATGAGAAAGTATGTGAGCGAGCTTAAACTTACCAGCATAGTTTCCAGGCTATAGGGCACCATAAACGCCAGTTCATTTGAGCAATACGTGTACATCAATAAGTATGTATATGTTTCATAGAGAATGTCTTATATAAACGATAAACCATATAGCAATGAATGTATAAATTAGCAATGAAGAACTTAATCTTCTCTGAAAAAAAGCTGGAAAGATTTAAGAGGGAACCTTTAGTCTAGAAATTGCATATTTGTTGATAAAGCTTTGAGGTGGGATTTATAAGATCAATTCGCAACTCATTTTGATATAATACATTATGACTTATTGCAAAACGCTTTCTCTGCGTTTCTTATGATTGTAGCCATCATATGATGTCTGTTAGAGGCTATAATGTCTTCCTTCTACAGATGGTTCAGTGCCTGTTCTGGGCCCTTTATGCCGTGGACCGGGAGCTGGTCTATCCGAGCGCACTGGATGCCGTCATTCCCAAATGGTTAAACCACGTCTGGGTATGTCTGGTCATTCTTTGCTTGACAGGTTGATTGATTGATTGATTGATTTGTTTGCGCCTTTATCAATCGATCGATCGATCGGTCGATCGATTCATTCATTGATGGATTGATTGGGTTATTGATTGGTTGATTGATTGATTGATTGATTGATTGATTGATTCATTCATTCATTCATTCATTCATCTAACATACTATCCATCCGGATCTATTCATTCATCTGTCCATCCATTTATCCATCCATCTCTCAATCCATGCATCCATCCATCCGTCCATACATACACACATACATTCATTCATTCCAATGCTTTCATTCATATATTGCTCAATTCGTTGGTTCTTTCATTCACTCACTCATTCATCCATTCAATCATGCATCCTCCGTCCACACATTCTTTCATTCAGTTATTTATCTATTCATTTGTACAGTGTTATTCATTTACTCATATATTCATTCATTCACTCACTCATTCATTGATCTATACTTTAATTCTTATGTATTTTAGTATCTAAGTGATTCCTATTCAAATTGAATGGTTTCATCCATCATCTATTCCTTCATTCTCTTATCGTGGTATTCTTTTCGTGTACGTGTGTGAAATGGTATCTGTTTGATCAATGACTGTTCCCTATCATAATTGCCTTGTCGTTGTCTTCAGCACACCGCCGTGGTGCCTGTATTGCTGCTTGAAATGTACCTCGTGCGTCGCAACTATCAGGCGCGTTCCATAGCACTGCCTGGGACAGTCTTCTTCGGAGCTGCTTACCTCATATGGTATGTGTCTTGATTGTCGTGTTACTAATTGATATATCTTATACTTATCGATGCAACCATTTTCTGAGACACAAGGTTTTTCTGCCCTTGCGAAATTCGATGATACAATTTTACTTTCATTTCATTTTATATAAATATTGAGGTATTTTGTTCAGTGTATTGTAGTGACAGATTTTGACGATATCTAACGAATGGGTGGGTGTTGCTATCCCGAAGTAAAATGTCGCGCGTGGGTCTCCTGACGGCTTTCCTTGGAACTGCAACAAAATTTCCGTTTTTATATGTTCTGTTCTTGGGTTTTAACCCTTTAAACCACTGTGCCGCTGACAATATTGAGAAGATATATGAGTGTCTTTAATTCATATACTGACAAAGCAAACTTGGATATTTTCAGATATGGTAGTACATGTAATGGGAATTTTTTTTTAATGCAGGATCCGGATCGTGGCTCACTATGGGGGTTTCTGGGTCTACCCGTTCCTGGAAGTTATGGGTCCAATAGAAACCACCATCTTCAACATGGCTGCCGTAGGGATGCTTTGCGTGTTCTACCTCATTGGTGAATATGTCAACACAAAACTATGGGGTGAGAAAATTCATTTTTGTGGCATGATAGAGTAAATAAGCACTTGCTAAAGCATGTCGTGTTTTTTGAGTGTTTGGAGTGTGCCTTTTTGCATGGTGGTGTTTGAGATAATGTTTTAGGGGTTTTGATTTAGATCTATAATCTAAGAGTCCCTGGGCTCGAATCTCCTCAATATTATGCCCTTGGAAATAAAGGCATGAACTCACATGTATTTTTCTGATTTAGCTGTGTACGTGGTAGTACCTAGTCCCTAGGACCTAGGTGAGCACGTTAAAGAACCCATCATAATTATAGAAAAGAGTAGAGATTCATTCCTGTGTGTGTGTGGATCAAACCTTAGAGTCCAGTGCCATGTATGGCTTATTCCTTACTGTAATAAAACAACTGACGTTCCTAAAGAATCGGTGAAATATAAGACATTTTTTTATAATATAGTAACACACTATATAGAACAAAAGTTCACAAATAGTTTTACGATATTTAAATCATAATGTATGGTACTTTTGTTCTCAGGTCGAGATACGTTCGAAGTTTCGTCAACAAAAAGTCGTAAGAAGAGCAACAAAAGTGCCTAAAACATGGATACAAGATGCACTGCGAGAAGCATTTTCAATCTGTGAAGATTTGTGTGTCATAGTTCCAACGTAGGTCGTAATTGTCAAAATGTGAAATTGAGAACGGATTGAATGTTCAAATGACATTAATGGTGTCTTTCAGATTCCGATTCAGCTTTATTGGTTCTTGGCATGGCAAATGACATTATAAATGCCACATCAAATGTGCCAAAGAATTACATTCCATAAAATCCTAAAAGTTGTTACAATTCACAAACATACATAATCACATTTTGTAAAAAACCTAGACACTGGATTGAATATAGCAGAGATGGAGAGACAAAGTGGACATAACTATGTCAGCAAACAATAACGTAGAATTTACAAGAAAAAAGTAATTAACTGCATGTTATTCTGTACAGACGCAGTACTAGTGACCTATCGCCACAGAATCGCCATCTTGAAAGAGCAATAAAACAAAGGAGAGTTCATGTCTCTTGGTCTTACTCTTTGTTAGTGCCCGGTAGCGTCCTTCGCGACGGAGGCTATAACCATTCTTTCGTTATTATTTCTTAGTATTCAGTATTTCATATTCGTCTAGTATAATTGTAAAAGTATACAACCAAAACATGTGTAAGAAGACTACAAGAATATGACTTTTTGATTTTACAGTTGTTCCTGTTTTTAAAGTTGTCTGGAACTTTAATCATAATGCTTCTTTTACACTACAAACGAAATAACATCCAATGAATTACAAATACCTACATGTATTTATCTTGTTGTTGTTGACTATTGATTGTCATTCGAAACATATTGTGACATATTGTGCGTTAATTCTTACTACAATGCAAGATTCAAACATCGTATTCCTCAGCAATAAATTTCATCTACATTGATATTCTTATTATGTTGTGATCGATTAATTTCAAGCTCACATTATTGAGAATACACAATGTGTGTGTCAGTCTACTACACGGCTATATATAGTGATACTCGTCAAGTCGCTATTTTACGGTTTCTTTTCTGCATGCCTATGGATGTATATGTTTATTTATACCCCTAGGGCCCTATCACTTTCTGGTGTACTACTCCTATGTCGAAGAACCGCAGAGAAATTTGACTGGCCATACTGCCAATAAGTCTATACATGCAAAAACTCGCGGCAACACACATGAAAATAAGCACAACACACAAAATAACCATCAAAGGAAGGAGGAAGGCAACAGTGTCCATGTTTATGATACTTGGAGCAGGAGTGACGGTTTTATATTTCCAGTCGTCAACACTTCGAACTTGTCGGCCATGTTTCTTTCTCTTGAGGACAAGTTTTGAATCCGATGTCGTGTATAACTGTTTGGGCTGATCTACATCTAATTCTGATGGACTCTCGCGATATATCCCAACTCTCGAGTGACCATGAGGAGTCCCAACTCTCGCGTGATCTTGAGGAGTCCCAACTCTCGCAAGATCTTGAGAAACAGCATGTCGTGCCTTGACCCATAGTTTTGGGTTTAGACGTGCTGCAAGGCTGTTTTGATATGGTGTTGTTTGAACAACAGTCTGCTTTTCAAGCTGTGCAAGTTTGCTGTCTACCTGGTCATCTGCTGAATTTCTGGGATCGTTGCCAGCATTTTCAAAGTCTATCTGTATACCTTTCAAGCTTTTGGAAGGCTTGAGGCGCAGCAGTATAGAATCTTGCATGGCATAAATTCTTATAAAGAGTAGTCCTGTCTGGTTGCTATTTTCGCTAGCTGTGCTTTTCCATGGTTTGTCCACAAGAGGAATGCCGAGTGTCGTCATTTCCGCCTCCGCCGTTGCAGAGTTCAAGAGAAAAATCAACGTCAACAAATATAGGCCCAACTGAGTGAACTTTTGCATGTCGTAGTGAATTCAGCACGTCAACGTGGTCCTTGGAAAGGCACACGTCGTTGTCAGATAAGCCTACAAGCAGAAGAATACATTTTGTGTTGATTTCAGTACCCCCATTGCATTAATGTCACAAATGTCTATATGTATGATACTCAGGTATAACGGCAGTCAATCCAGGTCAAAACGGATTCATTTAATGTTTGACATCTTATCATTGATTGCTGCCAATCATGATTAATAAGCATATACAAAATCTATCGACTAGTAATCTCCAAAACATCATGTGCAGCATTTTGCCATTCTGTATCGTTCCCATTCACCGTGAAACCGAAAATACTCCAGCTCAGTTCTATTTAATATACATGATACAGCAACGTTAGCTGTAGAGTACCAACGACTGCAATCGCTTCATGACACAACGAATGATAAACAATTTTACTCACGTTATCCTGCTGAAAGCTACTTCAGATTTCCCAGATGTGTGGGAACCCAGTTGTTTTAACGCTACCTCTGTATGTTGGAGAGCGAAGAACATTCTAAGAAAACTTACCGTCTTTCCCGTGGCCTACTGCATAATGTTGTCCTTGGCGAACCAACCTCTCTCCACCATGTCCACTGGCCGAGTCAGTGTGCCAGATAATGTATACACCCCACATATGTATGCAGTGACTTGAAAACCGTGGGCAGTGGTTTCTTCTAGGAAACGGTTCTCTTGGCACTGACGATCACACTGTGTCAACGTACATTCATTCGATCAAACACAAGGCTACCTTCCAAATATACTTCAACATCAAGTCTCATCAAGTTGTAAATGCAAGCCCTTGCTTGAACAAAAATTTGAATATTCAAAGGCTAATCATTTTACAAAGGCAAATGGATGTGCTGTGAGTTGTATCTTTATGTAAGCCATACGTTGAGATTTTGTTTGCAAATTTGGAAGATTTCACGGTACAATGACGTATCCCCATGATCCGCCATCTTTGTTTGCGCAGTCGAGGTTGGACAGTTCGATATGTGATGTGGAATGTCCCGGATGTCCACGAATGTGTCGACAACAAACACCCCGCCTCTATTTTTCACGGATACAGGGTGCAGATAGGTCACTGCGATTTACATAGCAGAACAAATACTGGGACACTTTCGGGCCAAGGATCCAAATCCAATCCAAAATCATTGCCTGCAGGAAGCTTGAGAATGTACTGCTTTGGGCGTGTTTGTGTGTTCGCACAAAGAACTCAATATCCTTACAATACTAAATTTGTATGGATTTTGCTACGTGTGTATTTCTTGAGATCGTAGAGAAACAATGCGATTTTGGGCCCCCCAGCAGCTATTGAAGGTACTGCAGTGTTACAGGAGGACACACTCGTCATGAGGTAGCGTGGTATAAGCCATGGACAGTTCACCAGCTGTCCTTGATTGACGAATGATCCTTTATAAGGGAGTAGGATTAATTAGAATGGAGGGTAGCTATATGAGACGATTACTAGCATTTGTGGCAGTTGGTGCTTTATTGTAATACTTTCAAGAAATAAAAAAAAATCAACTCCGTAGGTGGCACCTCGCACAACGAGGATGAACTGAACTGATCTGAAAACACAACACTGCTGTAGCACGGCAGATACTCATATGTTCGGACAAGGACGTTTTTCTTCTATAAGATATAATTTCCTTGGTTTGGACAAGAAGGTTATATCAGATATAACCTCCTTGGTTTGGACCATTACAACTTGAATATCATTCTTTGTTTTACAGACGATGATGGATATCCAAATGGAAGCGAAAAACTAAAATGTACAATTGTTTCCTATTTTCTATGCAACGTTTCCCCAATCTGTTTCATGTTAAACGCATTCAGAATTCTTTAAAAATTAAACATTGATTCAGAAGTGGTTTATGTTCTTTTGTATGGATCCCTAGACTGATATAGTACGTGTCACAGAGGACAGCTTCAAGATTTTCCGAGGTTTTCAATAGTAGGTCTATCTATTATACATTATACACATGACATGAAAAGGTAATCAGGGAGGTCAAGGGTTAAGTATTGAGGTCAGAGGTTATGTTTAAAAGTTTGTAAATTTCAGCAAGGTCCATTTTCTTTCTGTTTTCAGGCTGCAAATAACATCGGCGTACAGAATAAAATATCCTATAAGGTTGCAGTCTACCCTAGCATAGTTTAGAGTCTTTGTATTCGATATCAGTGCTCATTTCGTTTTCGACAGTGCGCCACTTTGTGACACCCCCCTCCCAACTGCGGTAAGTTCAAGCAATTATTATTTACCTTGCGGAAAAGCATGACGAAATTCACAGAACTCTCCTTTTCACAGGGAGGTGCGACAATTATGATTTAATGTTTTTCAAAGTTTTATTGGAGCTAGATGCGTGTATGAACATCATTTAGCGAAGCATTTCCGATATCTAGATTACAGCATAATCTCTTTGAAGATGTAATACTTTAGAATCTATAGACTTCTTATACGTATATAACAATATATTTCATATCTTACATCCATACTAACAATACGTTGCTGTATACGCTTTTGGTAGGTAAGCTGTATAAGAAAACTTTTTACTATCTTTTTACTATTTTACTACCTTTATGAACATATAGCTAGTGTGACACAGCGGTCACATTAAAGATATTTCCGTACAAATAGCTATATTACAGCTTATTCTAAGCCTAAATTATTGAAAGTGTGACCGTGACTGTATTGTATAAGTAAATGTTTTGTTGTAGATATAATATCACATGGAATATGTATCGTACTTTCTGTGTGTAAATTCCTTGCTTCTTTCATATTGTAAATTACAGCTTTCAACAAAACATGCGATAGTTGTCTTTTTCCATTTCTAGTTCTTCCTAGTTAGAATTCAAACAGCCTTTGTCATATAAAGCCACATTTCAATTTAGATTTGTTTATCACAATTTTATAAAATCTTCATCTTTCTATTTATCATTATTTCGAAGTACTAGCTCCTTGCCCCTTTACTTATGTATTTGTATGTACCACGTATACGTTTGGATTGTACTTGTTTTCACTTAAAATGTTCTATGATATCACGTTTGCCTAACGCTTACGTTCGCTTCTAAGTCCTAAGGTATTATGTTAAATCAAGGAAGTTACCTCCTTGGTTAAATGTGTTCGCTCTGCCTGAATATATACAACGCCATCGTGCGGCCGTACTCTGTCCTGCAAAGCGTTTTAAAGATTTATTTACACCTGACGTCACAGCCGCCATGTTTGTTGCTTCACCCAGAAAGAGTCAGACCTGTAAATTTACATGTTAGTGAATTTGCACATTACTGTAGTCAAAAATACAAAATTAGAAATTTACCAGGTTTAACCTGGCGTCATGATCACATGGGTGCAAACCCACTATACTATTACTTTGTGAACTCTCACTTTCGTTGAGTTATCATATTTTACATTATGTACAGTTCTCTTTTTTCAATCATATATCAAGTGCTGTTTGTGATTTACATTTCCGGTGATTAGTCCGGTGCAGAAGTATCACTCCGCAGCAACTGTCCCCTTGTATGCGCGCACTTCCCTTCAAGTACTCCGGATGAAGTTGATATGGAGTTACACTCCGGAGAAAGTTCATGGCTCACACATCGAGAATGCAATCGCTCCTTGCAGTGACACAATGATTACAGATAGCCACACATTGTGAGCAAGTGTCATTATTCTGGATGAATGTACTCATTGCTCCGACATATGCTCCGGAGCTTATACATATGAATTTACTCCGGAGAATGGATCACACAAGGAGAATGCTGTCGCTTCTTGCCGTGACACATTGATTACAGACAGTCACACATTGCGAGCAAGTCACTGAGTGCTCTTACTCTGTGTACTATGTGTGCTCCGGAGATCAAAGATTTGAAGTTACTCCGGCGCATGTGCATGGATCACACAAGGAGAATGCTGTCGCTTTCCAGTGACTCCAGTGACTTGAGAGATCGCATCTCCCAGTACTCTCGCCGGGTGGACACCCCCGCCACGGCATTGGCCTCTTCCGTGGACGTCGACGTGGCCCAAGTCTCCCACTGCACCGTGTGAGAGTAGACTTGTCTCTGTAGGAACACAGAGAAATGAATTCAAATCAAGGGTTTTCACATTCTGTTAGAGGAGAATACAATATCTGATAAAAGCTCCTTGGTTAAACCGGGCTGAGGCTTTCACTTTTGTGGGCGTGGCTTTTGACCTGCAGTTAGCCAATCGGAGAATCGTTTTTACCGAAAGAAAACATAGTGATTTTCTGACTGGCTTACAGCTGGTTAGAGGCCACGGCCACAAAAGTACATGCAGAGAATGCAAAGTTTAGAGTAGATATAAAGAAGTGAGTTATTTACTCAGAATTGGACATTTTGGTTCGATTTGCATAACACACGGGGAAAGGTACATGTATATGCTGTTCATGTAAAAAATCATTGGCAAGGAGAAGATTCATTGTACCGGGAAAGGGGTCAGATTTCAACTTCCAACCACCATTTCCTCTTTGCTCACGTCGCACGTTTGGTTCAAGGTCACGTGTCATAAGCAATTGGATCAATGATCCGGAGAATTCGGGGGCCGATACCGACTTCTAATCAATTTCTGAAAGGTCACCTGGGAAAGGCACTTTACACGACTTTCCTCACTTGACTAAGGTTAAAATGAGTACTTATCTTTGGCTAGGGCCGTCCCTCGGATAGGACGTAAAATGGAGGTCCTGTGTTTGGGGAGAGCCATAACCCAGGCACGTTAAAGAATCCCCACACGTGCGATGGTGCGGTGTGCGATAGTGCAAAAATCCTTCCGTCTAGAATTGGTGATTCTCTACAAATCACGCGGACTCCAGGAAGAATAGTGACATATCAATCACTAATGGAGATCTGTATAACCAAACCAAACGTAACGTACCTGGAATGTTGTAGTAGCCTGAGGAGCAGGGCTTTCCGTCGCGCGCGGGTTGGTCTCTCCGTGCGCCACTCGGCTTCTCGGCCGGATGTAGAGGAAGAAGAAGGCACATCCGGCGAACGCCAGGAAGAACAGCCCGACCAGCGTGCCCGCTATCACCCACACCGCCAGGGTGATCGTGTCGGGCTCCGGGTTCTCACCAACCGGTGTGTCCGACGATGCTGTCGCGGTAAACATAACAGAACATAAGTGCTCAGCCTATTCCACAGTAAGCAAAGCTCTAGTAGTCCTTTGCAATAGAATCGAACTATTTTACCGAGAGCTGATTTTCTACGGCATAGACATGGCATTCCGTATTTCCTTTTTTCAAAATGTTTATCAATGGTCATAACAATTTATTGTTCCATTTCAATAATTCGAAAATATTACAAATAGCGTTGAAAGTCTTTGAATGCGACTCTAATGAAAAAAAAATATGTATTAAAACAAGCAAGGTAACATTTGTAAGCAAATACACAATGATTACCTTCACACCATTTGCTACAATATGTAACCGAACACCACAGGGTGTTTGCTACATTACCAGTAACCATGGCGACAGACACCTCGTCCATACCATTGACCTTACATGTATTCGTAGATGAAACTGAGCAAAAGCAATATGTTTCCTTTCCGTGAAGGTGAACATAATAAAATAGTTGATTTAGGTTTGTTTAGATCTGTAGTACAGTCTTACCGCGACTTGTGGTTTTCCCGGCTATCGGTGAGTTAGTCCCCGACCCCAGCGTCGAACCCCTTCCCCCAGAGAACCCACCAGACGTCGTTTCCGAAGACGATTCGTTGCTAGGGAACGACGTCACGGATGACGCAGTGACGCTGTAGCTGTTTGGTGACGCTCTGCTTGACGTAAGCCTCAACGTCAACGTAGTCAAATACGTTGTCGTTGCTCTTCTTGTGGTTGTCGTCACCGGTTTTGTGGTGGGCTGGGTTGTCGTCTGTCTTGACTGGGTTGTCGTCCTTTTTGTAGTCGTGCTAGCCTCAGTAGTCGGTGTAGTCGTTGTTGGTTTGGTTGTAGTAAGTTTCGTCGTTGTTGTCGACAACGGTGTTGTTGTTGGCTTGGACGTCGTTGTAGGTTGTAAAGTCGAAGCAATCGTGGTTGTTGTTGTTGTAGTTGATGGTGTGAATGTTGTTTGGGTTGTTGGCGTTGTACTGGTCTTTGTAGACTGCACCGCTGTACTAGTCTGAAGGCTTGTTTGAATAGGTGTAGGTGTTGTAACAGTAACACGTAGCGCCGTCGGTGATACGACAGTTGTTCTAAGCGCTGTAGTGGTTGGTGCAGATGAGGAAGAGGGGAAAGGTGCTGAGGAACTTGTTGGTGGTGAGGAGATGGATCTTGTGGTCAAAGGGATAAATGGACTTGACTTTGACGAAGCCGTTGACTGACCGGAAGGCGGTGAGCTTGAATGCGATTGGTCGGGTAGACTGGTCGACGCTGTTGATGTTACCTGAGGACCTACCGGACCTGCCGTTGTTCTGCAACAAGAGACAACAGGTATGGTCTTTTGATTACCACTTGTTCCATAGCCTGATACAATACATGAAATAAGTATGTTACCAAGCAACCAAGCAACAAAACAACAAACCAATCATCCAGCAACCAACCAACTTACCAAACCAATAACAAACAAACAAAAAGCAATGTTTGGATCATGCAATCTCAGAATTGATTTGAATGTAATGTTGATAGATATCACAAATATGTACTCACAACAGTTGTCTTTACGTTAAAGCTATTATGGCAAAACAATTAAGTTCTAACCTTTTCGTCGTTTCACTCCTTGTAGTTGACTTGGCTGTTGTAGAGGGCGCTGTGGTGGTTGGTCCTAATGATGATCTTTGAGGTGAGCTTGATGCGTACATAATGGTTGTATTTGCTCCGGTAGATATTGATATGTTTGTGCTTGCAGTAGTAGAGTCTGATACCGAAGTTGTTTCGTTTGTAGACGGTATTGCCGACGCCGCTTCACTAGTAGCCTCCATGGCTACGGTTGTATTTGTGGCACTGAACGACGTTGTATTTGTTGTATCCCCTTGGTCTGTTGTACTGGCTGGTGTTAACGTTGCATTCGTTGTAACGTACAGTTGAGTGGTTCGGTTGGTGGATGTTGTAACAACTGTTGAACTGAACTGAGTTGCGTTAACAGACCCCGTGCTCAGTGAAACATCTGCAGAAAGCATTGTACCTGACGTTGTTACACCTGACAGTCCAGTACTTGTTGAAACACTTGTAGGAAGCGTTGTACTTGATGTTATTACATCTAACGACACGGTACTCGTTGAAACATTTGGAGCTACACTTGTACTGGATGGAATGGTATATGAAGCCGTTGTATTTGAAGGGACGCTTGAAACCGTAGATGTATTCGAAGCAGGTGAACCGGAATATGTCGTAGGAGTAAGATTCGCGTATCCATCACTTGAAGGTTCGCTGGTTGTTGACGTTGCACCGTGCAATGTTGTGGCGTTGGACGACACACTTAGAGAGGTGGGTGTTACCGACGTGGTACTGAAAGCTATGGATTCCGTTGATACATCAGTTAGTGACACGTTAACTGTTGGCGTTGTAACAGAAAGTAGGGTCGTCGTTGTAACGTTTGGGTTCGTTGACACCTCACTATTCATAGTTGATGCTGTAACACTAGAAGATGATATTGTTGCACGTTTAGATGTTGTCTGATAAGTAGTCGTCTCACTCGATGAGACATTTGCGCTCGACGTTGTGTCAGAAATGGTTGTATTGGAAGGTGACGCCGTTGGAGTAGCCGTTGTAACACTAAGAACCATCGGAGTGGTTGGTGCCACACTTGTGGACACGTTGGCAGCCGTTGTTGCATTGGAAACTGTGGTTGTAGAGGATGTCAGATTTGGTGATATGCTTAATGGTAATGTTGTACTTGGAATCGTTGAAGTAGGGGATGTGACACTTTGGAAGACGTTTGTACTGGACCGTCCGCTTGGAGAAGATGTCTCATTAAAAACTGTTGACATGGAAGAAGATGGTACCTTTGGCGTAGGAGTAGTTGACTGCACGCTTGTCGAAACATTTGCCTCTGGCGTTGGGGCAGAGAAAGCTGTACCCAACGAAGATGTATTTGAAGAGACACTCTGTACAAGCGTACTTGTCGAAACTGCCGCACTTGTTGTTTGTACACTAAAAGAGGCGTTTGTTACAGTGGTTGTCGCGGGATTGATCGTTGTGCCACTTGATGAGGTGGTTGAAACTGCTAGATAAGTGGTTGTACCATTTGGAGGTGAGGGTGTAATCGATGTTGTAGTTGTGTCAGTCGTACTTGGTGTGACACTTGGTGCAACGCTCGTAACAGTTGTACTGCTCGAAACAGTCACGTTATTTGGCTTCTCGCTCTGAGACACATTTGCGATCGAGTTTGTTGTAGATTTTGTTGTACTGGGAGCTGACACAGTCGATGTAACACTCGAAAAAGATGTGGTAATGGAAACGTTTGTATCTGTAGATACCTCACTAGGCGATATACTCGCTGTCGTTGAAGAACCCGAAATCGTTGTGTTTAAAGGTGTTGTAACATTACGAGAAGTGCTTACATCATTACTGACGGTGGTTGTAAGAAGAGCCGTTGTATTCGAAGATACAGCATTTGAGGAAGCACCTACGGTCGGTGAAGAACTCGAAACCGCAATATCAGTAGATGTGCCGTTAACTGAAGATGTCACTAACGTGCTGGTAGATACAACGCCTGGAGTACTACTAGAAAGTGTTGCATTAGACGCTGTCACAGTTCTAGACGTGCTTGTCTGAAGTGCAGTGCGCGAAAGTGTATAGTCCTCACTGGTGGTCGATGTACTACGAACCGTTGTATTAGAAGATGCTGTAGACGTATGGGCGATAGGCGTTGTATTTGAAAAGGTCGCAGTAGATGACACAGCAAAGCTTAGAGATGAGTTTACAATGATATTTGTTGAAGTACTTGGCGCTGGTGTAATGGTATATCCGTTGCTTTGGGAGGTATTTGTGACAAGGGTTGTGCCGAGAACGGTTGTAGTTGTACCGACAGAAGAATTTTCAGGCGACAACGGACTTCTTCTGGTTGTACTCATCGCTGCAACCGTGCTAGGAGTAGGAGTGGATTGAACCAGCGGTGTAGGAACAGGGGTGCTCAAAACGTTGGATTGAGTCGTTGTGGTAGGAATAGTGATGGTACTTTGAGTTGTTGTATTACCTTGCGCCGTTGTATGACGTGTTGTCGTCAGGGGCAGTAATTGCGTTGTTGTGTTTTTCGTCGTTGGCACAGACGACGGTGTACTCGGAACTATCGTTGCGACCTCTGTTGTTGTGTTCGCTGCAAATGGCGAACTCGTGGCTGCAGCGGCTGTACTTTTGGTTGGCGTCGCTTGCGAAGGAGTTGGCTGAGTAGTTGTAACCGGCGTGGTGTTTGCTTGAGTGGTGTTCGCGGATGACGTTGCAACCGCAGAGCTAGCAGCTGTAATATCACTCGTTGTGTGCAGTGTTGTCACATTTGTGGTTGATGTTGAAACGCTATCTATCGTAGTGTTTTCGGTCGGTTGTAAGGTTCCAAGCAACATTGTGGTACCCTGTTGCGACAGTACAGTTGTATTCGCCGCTGTACTTGGTTGTTGGGTTGTTGCTACAACTGGACTTGTTGCTGGGACAACTGACGGTGTAAATGTACCATTCATAATTGTGGACACAACGTCATGCGTTGTTGCCGTAGTAGCATTTGTTTTGTTCGGCGTAGCTGTTGTTATAGACATTGACGTAATTGCCTGTGACGTAGCGTTCAACGTCGTTTCCGTTGGTGCCGCCACAGCGTCCGTTGTGCTGATTGCTCTAGCTGTGGTTGTTGTTGATGACGTCATTTCCTGTGATGTACTGCTCAACACCGTTGTCGTCGGTGCACTGCGAATCGTTGAGCCAAACGCTGTTACAGCAGTGACGTATTGCGACACTGTTGTACTATGTGATAACGTAAAATTTGTTGACGTCATTTCTTTTGTTGTCGTTGTAACCGACGGCGAAGTTACAGCTCCGGTAGTTGATGCTTGATGGGTTGATGCTGAAACTGTAGTATTTTTCGTTGTACCCGCTAGGATTGTTGTTGTGGTGTTGTTTACCATTTGTTGATCTGTTGTACCAACCGTAGACATTGTAGTCGTTGTATTCTCATTCGCCATGTCCGTTGTTGCTGTCGAATGTCGTGTCGAAGACACGTTATTGTCTGAAGTCAACGTTACAACCTGGTTTTGTAAAGTCGATTGCGCAGGCGTGGCGTGGCTACCAATCACCGTCGAGCTTACAGAAACGCTCGAAGCCTGCGCGTGCGCACTTGACAAAGACGCATTGGTACCGACTGGTACAGTCGCACTGGTGGTGTCACTTGATACAGAGTTCGTAGAAAGGTTTCCCGTCTGCGTTGTTGTCGACGACACGTTCAATGTCACATTGTCAAACTGGGTTTCAGTCACGACCGTAGATGACCCTGCTCTAGTAGAGGTCAACGCCAATGTCGCTCCGTTCGTCTGTGTGGTTGTCTGTCCTACGGTTGCCGTGCCATTGGTTGTCTGTAAACCTGAATTTGTTGTCACATTGAGAGCTGTTGTTACAGTAGTTTGCGTAGTGTGAAGATCGGATGAATTTGAAGGCGTTGCCTCAGAAAACGTTACGTTCATGACGTCACTCGCAGTTGACCAACCCACGGTGCCGACGCTTGACGAGTTGTGCGGGACGGCTGGGGTGACTGTAGTCGAGTCGGGATTGGTGGACGATGTGTTCGACGAGTGCGTCGTGGCCACTCCGGAAATCGTCGACGGTATGTTCGTAGGTGCAGAAGCTGTACGATAAATGACCGTAGGTTAGTACTGACTGCAAACTGGCACCTAGCTACTACTTAAAGTGATGTTTACAATTTTAGATGCTTGGATTACACAAAATAATGTACAAGGAAAATGCTGTGTGTGTGCGTGTGTGTGTGTGTGCGTGTGCGTGTGTGTATGCCTGTATGCCTGTCTGTCTGTCTGTCTCTGTGTTCCCAGGTATTTGTGGTCAGTTAAAGCAAGTCGGTCTGTAAGTGGAAAGATAACCGGAAAGGTCAGACTCGCCTAAGTGTCAGGAAGTGCAGGTCAGAGGTGGTAGAACTAGTCGTCAATCAGACAAAACAGTCCAGGTCATGGGGTCAGTGGAAGAGGCTACTGATTTATGGGGAGAAATTTCATTTGGTATGTCTATGTTTTTGCTGTAATGTATTTTCTATATATTTGCTAAATTGTTCCATAGAATCGTTTTATCCATGCCTAATAACTTACTTGTGCCATTGTTAGCGTTTGTTGTGGCCATCCCTGAGAAGACAGCGGCTATAAGGACCATGTACGGTAACTGTGATGTCATAATCAGGGTTACCCTGAAAAGGAAAAAAAAAAACCTTAGCCACATTTCATTTTCAGTATGTTTCAGGCTACGTGAGTACATTTTATGGATGGCATCAAATACAGATTCCAAATGTAATGCTAGAGGACAAAAAAAAACAAGATGTTTAAAGAACAAGATGTATAGGTTTTCAAAATAGATAACATAAGCGTTGTGACATTAACATTAACTGAATGATATTGAAATAATCAAGAATAGATTCTTTGAAAATATTCTTGGAGTACAAAGAAGTTCTAGTAGATCAGCATGTAGAGCGGGGCTTGGCATATAGGCATATACCCAGTTGAATATATAGATAGTACTTGATAACAGCGGCTATTCATACATCTGGGATGCCGATATAATAGACGGCGGTTATTCATGTAGATTGTTAAGGAGAAGGTTGAATGACATGTATACTTGAATGATATGTATACTCAAACTTTCTTTTTCAAGTTATCTGTAGACGAAAGAAAACTTAGACTTTACAAAAACTTAAAAACAGCATACGACATGAAAAACTACTTGTACCATAATAATTTTGAATACCGCTCAGCAATATGTACGTTAAGAATTAGTTCGCACGTGCACCCTGCAACGAATGCAGTGGAAAATGAAACACATTTCATTTGTAAATGTCCCCAATTCGATGCCGAAAGCAACAGACTATTTAAAAGTGTCCGAAATCACATAAACATTTTCATTGTTAAAAACTCCAAAAGATTCTCTTCCTAATAAGACCATTGAATCAATCTATTGTATTTGCTTGCCACGTTGTTGTTCTATAACTAACTCAACAACTAAACTGAAGGTGATTACACTGGTGTTAATTCTACAATTATTGAGCTACGGAACCGTATACATACTATTTCACTCATACAGCTAAATTCGAGGCTACCGCACGACATACGAGTATACGAGGGGTGATCAATAAGACCTCGGCCTCACCCAGAAAAAATAAGTACAACTCAAATTTTGAGGCAGAGCTTAGTAGTATGAAGCCTTTTATCAATATCCTCAAAATTTCAAATCATTGCAGTCATTACTTTCCAGGCATTCGTTTTTTTGCAAATCAGAAGGTAAGTGGCGAGAAAAACAAGGGTGAATTGTGATCAGACATGTGTGGGTCCAGCCTGGAGTCCAGCCTTATTAGCTTTGTTCCGCTCCCGAAGGTCGCTACTCGCCTTACTTATTCTATTCCTATTTCAAGCAGAAAGAAGTGGGTTTCTGACTTCCAGCAGCGCAAGTTTGCCCCCACACCTCAGGTCGCAGCTCAACTGTCCACATTTTCCCCCTTCTACCTTACCTAACGTTACTGGGTGTCGCCTGCAAAGTAATGATCACAATAATTTGAAGTTTGGTACACATTCATGAAAGACTTTATACTTGACATCTATGCTTCAAAATCTGAGTTTTTCTTATTATTTCTGGGTGAGGCCGAGAACTTATTGATCACCCCTCGTACTCTTTCCCTCGTACAGCTACACTCGATGCTACCGTACAACATACGAGTCTAACACAGACAGAGGAAGACTTCTTTGTTCTCAAAATAAGGCGAAAATCTAAGCGCGCTGATTTTGTCCATAACTTAACTTGCTGTGGCCTAACGTAGCCTGGGTACCATTTAATTTCTACCAGGGCTCCTTTCACTCGCAGCAAGTGCAAGGAGCCCCGGTAGAAGTCGGATGGCACCCAGGCTAGGCCTGACGTACTGTGCCGAAAAAAAGGCATCTGCGCTTGTATTTTAGTGAAGTAGACGCGCATGAGATATCAAATGTGTCAAGTAAACACGTACAATTTATCCTGTTGTAGCTCTTTTAAGCTTAGTTCTTCCTCAACGCTTTTCAGTTGATACAATCCTTCCCAAATCTCAGTATTGAGTCCTGAAAACACCATGACGCCAGCGTCTATTCAGTAGCGGAAAAGATCGGCCTTTCATGTTTCTCCAAGTGTCACAAGTCACACCACACCCTCTTTAAGACCTAAAACCTTCCTTTCTTCTTCAAGATGTCTCTTGGTATCCCAAGGAATTAACTAGATAATCTATGTCATTACTTGTATCAACTTAATAGACGATGTATCATTGGTTATAATGGGTTGAATAGACCTCAATAATTTTGACCTTTTGCGTTTTCTTTATTTTGTTACAAGACGTGAAATAAGAAGAAAAGATGATCTTTAAACTAGACTTAATGTTTCCGTTTTGTAGTAGAAAATATGTGTGTTTAGTCACTGTACTGCACGCAACACACCAACAAATGTTGTCACAACAAAGAAGAAGCGAAACCACACCCAGATTTGGTTCGTGTTAAAGACGGGAACAATTTTCTTGGAGCAGAGAACCGTACTGCAAAGTTATTCACAAAATGAGTTTTCTTCCAGTACAAAATGTTAAGGTTAAGCGACTCTGTTATTGTAATGACAGAACACTTGAGATATCATTATTTACCACTTCTTGTGGCACTTTTATAACGTAACCAATGAACTATATTGCACGATAAAATATACATGGTACAGTGTATGATAACAACTATATATATTGAACAAGTTGAAATATTGGCCATAGAACCAGACTTCTTTGTTAAAGGGATTTAAGAAGCCATCTACATCAGAGCTTCAAAACCATCCCCGACGTTGGGCGCCATAGACTTATAGCAACTTATGATTCACTGCTCACTGAGTCACGTGTTCTATCTGCATAATGTGACGTCACGACAGCTGTGAATTGTTCATTCCTAGACAAAGACGATTGATCCGAGAAATGTCAATTACTGATGACGTAAAACATTATATATATGAACATTCCATGACAAAGTGGAATTCATCTTCAATCTACTTTGGACAACATGTGATAGGGGCTTCTGATTGGTTTACGTCGTCTGGTTATATGATAATCTCTCATCAAACGGTAGTTTTTAGGTCGCCGATGATAAAATGTCATTTGTTAATACTAGCCACGCTCCCAGTGCCTGCCTTAAGCCACTGGATTAAACATCAATATACTCAGGTGTGGTTTTACAAGGTGTGAAAGCGCCTGCAATAAGTCTTTGCCCTAGGCTATAGGTTTAGCCAGCTATATCCGTATTGCGTGAAGGATTGTATTAAAGCATTGTGTGTGGCTCGGTCATATTATTCATAGGCCGTTGAACAATTTTTGATGTCGGAGAATTTTCAAGCAGGCCTTTTTTTCTCTCTTTCTATCTCTCTCCCTTCCTCATTCTCCCTCCCTCTCTCTCTCTCTCTATATATATATATACATATACATGTATGTGACGAGGACGATCTGGCACTATACTCAAGTTAGTAACTTATTTCAACAATGCCTCATACAACGAACAGACTGATGATAAATGTAGTATTTTTACCTCACCGACAGAAGCCAGGTGCCCTTTTTCAGGTCATGTAAAGCGCCTTTCGAATTCCGAAGGGCACAACGTCGGGGGCACGGCGAGCATCGAACTCAGGACCTCGTAGGATTTTCAATTTTCCATACAAATTTACAGATCAGACTGCAACAAAATAAACCGTGGGAAAATATCTGTAAAAGAGTAGTACCGTTTATGAGTCGGCTTTTATTTGTACAACAAAGCCACAACTATCACAAGATTAGAATGCTCTCTATCTGTTGTCGTATATCTACCGTACGACGTACGTGACCCTGAGAGACATTCTGCCTCATGTGTAGTTTGACAGATTTACGACAACAAATCGAGGACAGTTTTGAAATTAATTGCGTCGTACACAACTTCCCTTAAGCTATATTGGAACGGTTACTACTGTCAAAACCTTGCTGAAAATCGTACTACAAAAAGGATCGCAAGACGACCTTCATTACGTCATAGGGGGCAGATATATCTTAAAAATTATCACAAAAAATTACTCCTGAAGCTTGTTGTTGTGGATAGCATCAGTATGAAATTGAATATTGTACCTCAAACTTATTTCCAATTAAGTTTAAAAGAATAATATATCTCAAATATATATCGCTCTTCTGATAAGCATCATTTACAAAGTTGGCAAATTTACAACAAAAAGTTAATAAAGGTGGGGGTCTGGAATTGTTGAGATTTTCCTGTTGTTATCTGTAGTTGCAAGAAGCTTTTACCCTTTTCCCGAGTTGTTTAGGTGTGAGGAGGTATTCCGCCCCGCCTCGGGCCACAGATCAAATATCACGCTTTATGTAACCGTCTTCCTTTCAAAAGGGCAGTGAACTGTCGGTTTGTGTCGCCAGCGGCTAAAGAACTTACTCCGATTTTGTGTGTGTGTGTGTCTTTGTGAGTGTGTTTGTGCGTCTGTCTGCGTTTCCGTGTCTGTGTCCATGTATATGTGTATGAGAGTGTGTGTCTGTCTTCGCGTCTGTGTGTCCATGTGTATTTGCCTCTGTGTGTGTCTCTCTGTATTGTTGTGTGTGTATGTCTGTATGTCTCCCTCTCTCTCTCTCTCCCTCTGTATTGTTGTGTGTGTGTGTGTGTGTGTGTGTGTGTGTGTGTCTCTCTCTCTCTCTCTCTCTCTCTCTCTCTGTGTGTCTGTCTGTCTGTGTTTGTGTACGTATGTGTGTGTTTCCGGGTATTTGTGGTCAACTAAATAGCCTCTGAATCAAATGTAATTATATTTGGTGTGGCAGGTTGGTCTGGGAAGACGAAGGTCAATGTCGACTTTGGGCACCCAGGCGACTTTTCTTGGTATTCACGATTTTTTACATGTTTTGTTATGGACATGCTACGTTGTTCTTTTTCTTATGACGGATAGCTTTTGTGGTCAGGAATACAGTAAGTTGTATAGCTTTGGGCTCCCTAGCTGCGTGCTCTGGAACTGCAGGGACATTGTTCTGTGTAATTTCCATTGGTCGCTACCTACGATATTGTATCATCATTTTAAAATGTTGATAATGATTTGAAAATAGCTATGTGTATATGTGTTGAAGCACACATGTGCGCCGTATGTCTGGCATATTAATGTATATTTGGCCACAGCGACTTGTGAATTGTTTTTTGTATACAATACACCACTGGAACATATACAACGTACTCTGCAAAAACAGCGACATTTTACATTTCTTAACACATCTGTTTTATGGTAGACCTCACAGCAATTTTAAAAGCAACCGGGATGAGCTCGTATGTTTATACTATCATTTCCATGCATTTTTTCAGTAAAACACGCCTAAGCAACTTGTATTTTCAAAACCTAGGTAGAACATGTTACAAAACCTAATAACGTGTCACTAAACACTCTTACAAAGCGCAACCTAGCCTTTTCTTTTATGTGACTGTCGTCGAACACTGTTTATACTTAGTTGGAACAGAAGAGGGCCAAAACAAGGCACTAGTGCGGAACTTCCATTTGCCTAATTACGAATTCTTGGGCCATGTCGTTGGCTTGTTTTTTTCTGGCGCACTTTGCGCAAGTGTTTACACCTTCATTCCACAAGGTCGGCGACCTCATTACGACTGCCTTGCGACTACCCTGCGACTGCCTTGCGACTTGACAGAGCGCTTAACGAATTTCATAGATATGCAAATAACTCTCTTTACGTTTTGTGTGTTTTGTTGTCCTTTCAGTCACACTTAATTGCATGATATTCCAATCTTATAGTGAGGGGAAGTACAAATCCAAATCCAAGTCGTACCGAGGTTTCGGCATGATCGTTGTCTAGTGAAATGGAGGCCTAAAGGTGGTATCTCACAGCACCTGGGGCACCGGTGCGGCACTGTGGTCATGGAGCTTCGTTCACTGCGGCACTGTTGTGTCATTTTCGCAGATCTTTAAAATTATTTAGATATTGCGAGATAATTGCGTACTACGTAAAAGTGTGACTTAGCCTAGAAGACAACATAATACACGTAGCGTAAGAAAATTCGTTCCTTATCTCTGAAATTTGTCGAGTAATCTTTCGAACACCGCAGTGCCACACCGGTGCCCCAAGTGCAGTGATATGCTTAAGAGATGCCAGAAAAGTTTACGTTCCAAAGAGCGAACCAGCAACATTCAATGTCGCACTCTCGCATTCCGATGGAACACAAGATAGTTTTAGACAAGGAACAATTCGTCTGTCTGGTGTTGAGTGTTCTAAGATTCCGCTGATTGTTATTTGTACAGAATTCTAGACGTATTGTCTATACTTTTTACATTGTCCTCGTTCTGATTTAAAGCGTAGTACAGTATACCTTTTACTCGTTTTGTACCTATATTCGCTGTTTTAAAAAAAGGCATATTTAGTTATATCTGATTAATGCAACGACCGTACTATCGCGAAAACTTGAGATACACAAATGTCCAAAACTCGGTCTAAAATGCTTGATAACGAATCAAAGTATATTCAAGGAGGTTAAAATCTTGATTTCAACCTCCTTGGTATATTGAAGCTTGAAATTGGCGTTTATGAAATGTTAACGTTTATGAAATCTGTTTGGTACACTATGTCAAGGTAGTGGACTGCTAAAAAGGAAACAATATAATAAAGCACATAAAAAAATAATACAAATTACTCACCTCAGAGAAACAACATATTTTGCAGTTTCTCACTACTTGTGTCTGTTTTTGATGTCTTGGACTATCAAAGTTTTTCCATAGGCCTAGAAGGGTAAAGGCTTCTTTCTCCCCACAAAGGCTCACATCCTAGAAATGACGTCAGCACTCGGAACGGTGGTTTTGTTGTCTCTTCTCATCCCATAAAAGACAGGAAATTCCGTGGCTTACGGCGAAGACCGAAACTTGAATTTCTAGCACGATTACATCGGTTCAGTTTCCAGTCCCTTGCTCAAAAAAGTTCAGAAAAGTACATTACGTCACAATCAGACGACAGATTGCTCACCACACGACAGAATGATTTTCTCTCCCTCCTCTGAGGAAAATCGGTGTCTTTTTCCAGTGAAATGAGTTCCACGGGCACCAGATTACATCTTGGAGTCTCGGTGATGCGGTCTTGATCTTAGCACAGTGCGTCTAGCTCAAAATCCCTCCACATGTTTCAGAAGTTGACAGAATAGTACGCACTAAGACAAAATGTCTGACGGTCCCGACCCTACATTTGTCTTTCTCGCCAGGACTTCTAGTAAACACTGCGCCTTCTGTAAAACAGGGCTGTGTTTTGGGGAAGCGGCATCCTTCCTCACAGGTATGTTATCTGTGGTCTCTCAGAAATGTCGTCTGAACGGACTGTACCACAACTTTGGCAGGGGGTGCAACCCCTCTCAAATGCTGTTGTTGCGAATATTTACTTCTGATACCTGACGATATTCCATGTAGGCGTACCTACGCAGTGTTAAATAGGTAGTGCATACTTCTTTCTCATGAACAGAAATATAATGTTGCTATCTGTTTGACTGTGTGACAGAAAATGTACCCGTTTTCTGAGCGAGAGAATAATGGTATGGTCCGCTGCGTGTCTCTATCAGACGAGATCCATTCACCCTTTCCTCATCCCCAGGATTTGGCGGGACACAAAGGGGGCTCGCTCGGCCGAGCTTGAAATAACAACCCTCATTGCCGCCGGTTAAAGTCAGGTGATATTGACGTTTGTGTGTGCTCGGGCAAGTGAGACGGCATTTGTTTCCGTCGCCATGGCAACAGAGCCGGGAGATTTACCCGCCAAATCACTGACTGGAAATTGTAAGAATTTCCTCGCCGCCCATTGGTAGTTTGCCACGACACCTGCGGGTTCTAGGGTACACTAAGCAATGATAAATGCCGATTACACAAGAATGCTTTCCGTAATTGTATACATGTAGCCTTTGGCGGATACTGAACTTACGGGGAAGCAAAGTAGAGAAACCATTTGATATGATGCTAGTTAATCTTTATCCGTGGGGTAACCTTTATCCGTTGTGTTAAAAAAACAGCAATTTGGGGATATCAAGTGGACGGACAGTGGTTCTATACTGCAATAGTTTGAAAATATTGTAATTCAAAACCACCTTCTGTCGACTTGATATCCCTTAATACCCTGTTTTTGAAATAGCGGATATGGGTTACCCCATGGACAAAGGTGAGCTAGCGTTAGTTTTGAGAAAAAAGGTAGAATTGAAACATTTCTATTCTTCCTGCTTTGCCTAAACAGTAACGTTGAAGGAATGGGAACGTTGGGGGATTTTTTTTTAAGGGGGTTTGGGGAAATTTGTCGCCACAAATGGTCTACACATTTTATTTTCATGTAGGGACCTGTGTATTGTAAAATTTGATCGGGTGATGTCTACATTGTTTCATATTGTAGAGCTTACGCTTTTTGCCCGATCATTAATACAGTAAAAGCCGTTTAATTACACACCCAATTTACCAGCGTATTTCGTGCGATTGACCGAAATGTGTGCGTTTATCCGAAGTGCAATGACTGGCTTTTACTGTAGCTATATGTGAATGAGATAAGATCGGCTATATTTCTATTACAAGTATTAGCAACGTATTAGTCAAGCACGTATTATGTTGCATGCACGACAAATTGCAGATTGAAGAGGTATAGAACGTTGAAAAGACAAGATTCTTCTTCATCCTCCATAGGTGCAATACTGCTTTACGTCGACAGGAGCGTCCTTATTGCTACCCATCCATCAGAGCTGCCACCGTGCGGTCACTTTCATTACTGCACGTTGACCGGGATCGACAAACGGTATTAAAACATCATAATTGTGTCATGAAAGATACCTCGCATATATGTTTTAAAACATTTACAACGACTATATTTTTTAATTTAGGAGGTAAGTGCTGTTGCATGTTAACGTTTTTCATCTAACGTAAGAAACGTTTTCAATGTACTTGTATCTACATGTACAAATATGTATACAGTGAAACCTGTACAAGTAATAACCTCTACTTGGGGACTAGCTGGCTAGTAGGTGGCCACTTTTTGGTCCCTTAATTTTAGATCATTCTTTCCTATTGACCAAGTGTTTCGAATCCTATAGTGACCAACTGTCCACATAGACCAGATTTGATCGGTCACCTGAGTGGTCTTCTTGAGTAATTGTGCTTGTGAGGCGATTTTTGCTCTATTTCGCCACTATACACTTACAAGACCATAGCATGTCCAGGTCAAAATATACAAGAATTGAAGTTCTGCTGCAGTACCAGGGTCAAATACCAGGGGGCCCAAAATCGACCTTGGCCTTCGTCTGCCCAACCTCTACTCACATACCAAATATAATTGTAATGCATCCAGAGGTTGTAGAGTTATGCTGACCCCAAATTATTCGGAAACACAGACATACAAACACACACGACAAAAACTATACCTCCGTTTTTAATGGAGGTAACAAGCGCAAAACATGACAATAAGGCAACAACGTTAGTCTTCAGTATAGTATACTAGTAGGTATTTAATCTTAACTCTTGGCAAATTGTTTTTTAATCTTGTTTTTGCTTCACGACACGTGTTGTAGATAACTGTGACTAAAACACACCATCTGGATTTCTCGTTCCGCGTCTTAAGTTCCACTGAACTTGACATTTTTCGCCTCTTAATATCTTAATAGAAGTCGTGACGTCAGAGGACGGACTGTTTCAATATAGAATCTACGGGGATAGTTTTCTTTTACGCTTTAAATGTACCCATTTCTATGTATAAAACTTTGTGGCGATACCATTTAATATTGCCGTGTGCTGAGCACTATAACTCTTTGAAGTTGCCATCCATTTTGGATCAAATTTTACGCCTTTCACCCCTCTACGGATTTGAAAATGGAATCGCCCGTACATATGTTGTAAAGTACTTTGGGATGTTGTGCCACAGCGGGAGTGTGGAACGTTTAAGGCTGACCTTGCTTTTAACCTTGGGTGACCTTCGCGGGGTCACCGCATGCGGCTCAGCACGTGGTACCCCGGTGGGAGACCATTTCTTTCATCACCTGACAAGGGTAGAGCCAGCTTGAGCTCACCTCGGTCTGATAGACGTTGCTTTTATCTCTTAATCTGAATCCAAGGAAAGCTAAGAAAAGACGGAAAAGAAAGGATTTGGAGTCTTGTTGGTGACAATCTGGATATAATTTGTTTTCTAATCGTGGCCTGTCAGTTTCGTGGCCTGTCAGTTGTGGCTTGGCATAATGGTTGAGTGGCGAACCAACATGAGATTGAGATGTCATGGGTTTGGTTTCTGGTATTCTTGGCTAGTCGATGTGTCCTTGGGAAAGGCACTTAACACGGCATTCCTCACTCAACCCAATATAAAAATGGGTACCTGACTTTGGCAAAAAAGGTAGTAAACGGAGAGGGATGGGCTCCGCCTTCCAATACCGTAACCTAGACACAGTGGATTAACCCTCCACTGCCCCTATGACCTCACTTTTCTGTCTTTGTGAGTTTTCGTGGGCAATAATTCGTTCGTTAGAGAAGTGATACCAGACAAGTTTGTGCCCGGCATTTGAAGTCATCTGTGAATTTCTACATTTAAATTCTTTGCCCCACATCGTTTACTATTTGGAATTCAAATGATCTAGCAAATGCTCGTTAACGGTGAGAACACTTGTGTCTTTCCATGTGGAACATGGGGCGACAGCGGTCCCTACACAGGACTGAAACGTTTGACTTATTGTCGGCCACAGATTCCGCTTGCATCATTTGGCGCCATAATGCGGGAAGCTGCGTTCTTGACATTCGTGGCTAGAGCCGAGGTCGACACTTGAGCCCCTTAGTAACGTCAGAATGGGGACAAAATGTCTGCCCAACTCAACGGCTGTCATTGACAGAATGTATGATAACGTAGTTGGCCTTTCTCCCCTCTATCTGTGTCTCTTTTTATCACTTTATTCTGTTTATCTCTCATTCTGATTTTTTGGACGGAAGTCAAGTCATGTTTGAAATACCGCGGACGCCTAGCCAGATGAAAATGCTCACATGGTGAGATTACATGTACGGTTATATGACCTAGTTACAATGAAGAAAGAATTCCGATATCAGAAGTTGGGGCATGTAAAATATGCTTGAAACCTTGACAGCAGCAATCTATGCTTTCTTCTTCTTTTTATCTCTCTTCCACATTCTCTCCTTCCGTGGCTTTCTCTCTCCCTATCCGTCTCTCTTTCCCTCAGTCCCTCCCTTTTCTCTTTCTCGTTCTATGAAGGCAGTCTGGAACTCTCATTGCGTCATGTATGTCCGCCACTGAAGTAACCAATCACAATACCGCTAACCCCAATGCCATTAAATGATTGACAGTCCACTGACCCAGTCACGTTTGCAAGCGGAGTTATCAGTACATACAACTTTTAAATTTCGCGTTAGAGATAGCAGTGACCTCAAAAAGATTAGGACACTATCAGTTTAGGTAATGACGTTAGATAATCATTTCTTCTACAGTCATGATGCCCCATATTTTCTTCTTTTTTTGCAAGCTCAATACCATTATATTTAATGGGTTTAGAGAACTAATGATAAATAATAAAATATTACATTTATTGATTTTGATGACAATTTGATTACTTTGGAAAATAACAATATTCATGACACGGCAATAGAACAGCAACTTTGGTAAGGTCTATTGTATCGACCGATACTGGGCCATACAGAGAGAGAGAGAGAGAGAGAGAAAGAGAGAGAGAGACGCTATAAAAAGTGGACACAAATGAATTAACCCAAGGACAACAAGTATATGAATATATCAACATGTTACAATTGGGTATCATTTTACGCCATTGGCTCTGGTAAACATTCTTCTTTGTTGTATTTTCCTGTTTGTATTCAGTAATTGTTACCCCCCCCCCCCCCTACCATGTGTTTATCTAAAGATCCAATGTATTAGATTCTTTCGAAAAAGCGGAAAGAATTAAGAACAACTTTCAGCGTTTATCATTATATTTTGAATCTATGTTGTATTTTGGTTTGCTTGTACAGCTTTTCTTGTTGCAATGATAAAGGAGAAACGCTGTTTGTGCAATGTTGAAAGCTTTCTAATGGATTCATGAGAATGTGTGTGTGCAATGGGTTCACAGTTTACATAGCTATCCTGTAATTGCGTGTTGTTGAGCCGGAAACGAATACCTGAAACATGATCACATGTCGTCGCGAATTCTGTAACTTGTGCCGGCTTGCGATTCCAAGCGTTTTTCTCCTCGTAGAGGCTCTGAAAGGGGTTTCGAGGCGGCCCCTTTTCGATGTAGACGCCGGACAACCCACCTGACCTACAGTGTATTTTCTTGGTGTTGTTGTTTTCTATCTGTAAAGATTTGACAACAGAAAAATATTTTTTCATGCTTTATGAAGCAGTTCATTATATAAAATGTAATCTAACTCTATGAAATAAAGAATGTCGTGCGGAAGTATATAAGGAATTGCTTGAAAGGAAACAATGATAAGGCATAAAAATTCAACAAGAACGAGATATGATTATAAAAACTTGAAAATCTGCTGCAGTATCAAGGGAAGTCGCCAGGTGGCCCAAATCTAACCACGTATAAATTTCATGGTAATCCACTCATAGCTTCTTGAGTTATACTGCTTAACCACACACAAACGCTACCATAACAGAACCTTCTCTGTGAAGGTAAAAAAAAAAAAAATTCTGGGAACGAGAATTATTGGACGACTTTTGAACGCCCTCCTTCCACACTCTCGGTCCTCGGGTTCCCATGATGCAAACCACATTTCCCGCGGCGGCCTATATGCTAATCCCGTGTGTTTACGTTGCTACTCAATAGATCCGACCCGGCTTGGAGAGTGCACGAACTTTCTGTCTCAGCTTTCACGTTGGTGCCGCCGCGAACTAACCGGTTTTGGTACGGGACCAATCGTAGCTTACTCCAATGGGGAACTGCTTGTTATCAGCGTGTGCGCTAGCTAGCTAGCGTCGGATTTTCGTGAGAATGATTTGTGGACAACATTTCCTAGTCAGCAAAATAGCAAATAGGGAAGACAGCTGATCTGAAGGATCTACTGTAGTACTGTGAAGAGTTTGTGTGCTGTCTACTCCGTCAAAACAAACCAGTGTGGTCTGAGACAGAAGAGGACAAATACTGAGGGAGCGAAACAAAGTCCGCCGGCGGATTCGCCCCGCTGGTTGGTCTACATGCGTGAGGATACAACCGTGTTTGATCGAACAACATTCGCGGGGGCTCTCGTCTGACACCCGGGGACAAGCGCACAGGCACGTATCGGTGGTGTGTAATCTCTCTCCCGGCTGGAAGTTTTCTGAGAAAACCGCAGAAGCAACATGGCCGTGTTGGAACTACGGTGCTGGTTTTTGGTCGCGGTGATTTATAATGGTTGTATGGTAGAGTTGTTGGACGCCCGCCATGATGGTTCGAGGTCGTCTGCAGACGACAGTTTTGGTCAGAATTATGGCGGGAGTCTCCTCGCACGTGTCCTAACGGGGAGGGCGGGTGACCTCGCCGGGGGGACCGTGGAGAGGGTGAGACACGGAGCCGGTCGGGCTGCATACCGTCAAACGGGAGGAGGGAGAGCCGCTCGGCAGGGAGGGAGCTACTACGGGCCGCCCGACAGCCTGGCATCGGGAGACGGCGACGTCCGCCCCGAGAAGGAAGATTTTATGACTCGGCCAACCGTGTTACCAGGATACGAGGTAAATCACTTATTTTATATCCACTTCTCGAACAAAAGACTACATGCCTTTCTAGTGCTATAAATTCTAAAACACAAAAGCAGCAATGTAATAGCGCTAAATTTTCAAAATTTTGAAGTTTTTCAAAGCACTTTAAAGTTTATACCAGAAAATGTTTTATGTGAAAACTCAGAAAAGGTAATTCTATCATGATTTTGCCCAAAATATTTATTTCCATTCCAACTAACCAGAGAAACGCATAGTTCTTTGTCCAAGTTAATAAACATTTAAAAAGCGACCATGCTACGTTTGTACAAATCTAGACAGCCTCTTTGATTTAGAACGAGACATTTGCTTTGTGCCTGCTACAATGGCGACCGCTGTCTAGGCAAAAGTGGCATTTTGGGCAAAAGGCCACGAAGCTCTTGGTCTGACGAATTCGTCAGGGCCAAGGCACCACAAAGGGGGTCAGCCATCGATAAATATACAAAGGTTGCGCAAAGCTGAATACACATACATGCCATTCAGAACAGTTTGCATATATGCGTACCCCTAGCCCCAAATAAAACAGGCTTGTCAAGTTGCTAAAAACATACAAACGCATTCCTCAAAACCTCTACGATTCTTGTTGCAACAAGTTGTATGTTGTTGTTGTAATACGACGACATGAAACTTTCCCTAGTGCTCAATGGTTGGAATTGTTCCGTTGGTGGATAAAGAAAATAACTGGAGAATTCCTCGAGAAATGTTTGAGACGTTTATTTACACTCGCGAGACACAATATTAGTTTTCTTACTATCAAATCCCCATCAATCTGATACAAACGCCCCGGTGCCTATGAATGCGTGTATTGTGTGTAAAGGTGGTATCTCATCTGCACTTGGGGCACCGGTGCAGCACTGCCGGGTTCGAAAGATTACGAATTTTAGAGATAAAGAGCATTTTTTTTGTACCTTGTTGTCTTCTAAGTCATACTTTAACGTATGACGCAATACTAGTATCTGAATTATAAAAAAAATTGGCGAAAATAACGCAACAGTGCCGCAGTGAACGAACCCCGCAGTGCCGCACCGGTGCCCCAAGTGCAGTGAGATGCCACCTTTAGGGATTGACCACTGAATATTATTTATAGAGGGAAATAGAGAATATATTCTGTAAGTGTAAAAGTTGTCAAGAGAACATGGAATCATTTCCAATGGACTTGAACAGAAAATAGAAAAGTAAGATAAATGTAAAGGTGTTTTGTGAGTCCGTAGGGGCAGTACGTTGTTATCTACTGTGTCTAGGGCACGGTATTGGGAGACAGAGCCCATCCCTCTACTTCCACTGCCTTTTACCTCCCCAACCGAAGTCAGGTACCCATTTGTACACCTGGGTGAAGTGAGGAAAGTCTGTCTAGCCAGCATTAGAACCCATGACCTCTAGGTATCGAGTCTGTTAGCCTAGCCACTAGGCCAGTCGACGCCGCGCCCCGTAGAAAAGCATGCAGCTTCAATTGCCGAAATCTAAAAAAAACTATTTCAAGTTGTAGTTCCACACACAAACATACAAAGACATGGAGCATAGATGGACAGACAGTCAGGTAGACACACGCGCACACACACACACACACACAGACATGGAGCATAGATGGACAGACAGTCAGGTAGACACACACACACGCACGCACACACACACACACACACACACACACACACACACACACACACACACACACACACACACACACACAGCGAAAACTGCGAACATAAAACCACCACTGCACTGCATTAACAGTATTTTATCCATTCTTTCCAACGACCTCCCTAACCCCTTTCTCACCCTCTCTGCCCCATGCTGACCCGTCACGCTCATATCGACCAATTTTCTGATAAGCCATTGTTGTGATAAGCGGCTAATCGCTTGTCACGCTCATTTGTGGAGGCCCCCTAGTCTCTAATGGACTACCGGTCTCTATCTCAGATTACGCCTTTATTTCACCTCCAAGCAGATATTGGCAGTGTGTTACGCTCATTTGTGGAGGCCTCCTAGTCTCTAATGGACTACCGGTCTCTATCTCAAATGACGCCTTTATCTTCCCTCCAAGCAGATATTTGGGGTGTGTTACGCTCATTTGTGGAGACCCCCTAGTCTCCATCCTAGGGGGGTCCGGGGGCATGCTCCCCCGGGAAAATTTGAAATCTTGACCCTCTAAAACGCCATTTCCTGCGTTTTGACGGGCAAATTTTGCTGCCAGACTTAGCTTAACTTTGATGACGATTCTGTTAGAAATACAAATGGTTTTAGCGAGGGCGATGCCCATAAAATATATTCACGATTTCGAGTGTCGAAGGTGCAAGCTGTCGCAAGGTTGGTCTGGGAAAATTTCAAAATCTGCACCCTCTGAAACGCCATTTTCTGTATTTTGGGGGACAAATTTTGCTGAGGGACTATGCTAAATCTAATGCCATTTTTGTGAATGAAAGAGATGTTTGAGGGCAATGACCCACGCCTCAACAAATTTTCACCATGTCGTTGTGAGCGCCGGAGGCACAAGTCATCGCTAGGGAGGTCCGGGCAAAATTTTGAAATCTTGACCGCCTAAAACGTCATTTCCTGCCTTTGAGGCCCACATTCTGCTTGTAAACCAAGTATAGTACGATAGTAAAATTTCTATTAGTTTAAAAGGTTTTTAAGAGCGACGCTCCCACAACATATTGTCTTGCACCGACATGACCAAAGACGCGAGCCGTCACAAGGGAACACTGGCGAAATTTTGAAATCGGGACTCTCTGAAACGTCATTTCTTGCGTTTTCAGGCGTAAGTTTTCCTGTTAGACTAGCTTGATTTAATGAAATTTCCATCATCAAAAAAATGCACAAGGTTTCAGCTTGATTGTCCCCCCCCCAGCCCCCCCCCAAAATTTTTTTGGGGGGGGGCACCCCCCCCCCCCCTGGAGAACCCCCCCCCCCCCCCCCCCCGGTGCCGCCGCCACTGCAGATGACGCCTTTATCTTACCTCCAAGCAGATATTGGCAGTGTGTTACGCTCATTTGTGGAGGCCCCCTAGTTTCTAATGGACTACCGGTCTCTATCTCAGATGACGCCTTTATCTCACCCCCAAGCAGATATTGGGAGTGTATCTATAATCTCCAAGCAGATCCTACGGTAGCATAAGAAAGTATCAAAAGCTGTCAGAGGAGTGAAGCCGGCCTAGGAGTGTGTTTGGCTACCATTGGCTGATGACTCCCTTTGTCCAGCTATACTTCTTAGCCAGCTTTGATACTATCTTATGCCACTGGTAAATCTGCCTGGAGATTATGTGTCTAGTCATAGTTCCGGTTACATTCGTCGTGCAATCGTCGTACGATCGTCGCACGATCGCGAACTGAGGGCAAACTTGTGACGGATGTGCATGTGTCGTAGCCTTCTTGCTATCGACGCCGTAACCGCAATTGATAAAAGTAAAGACAGCTACGTTTGAAACGTTTCCCGTTGTAACAGTCCGCTGACAAAACTACCCCCAGGTATGAATCTTCCGGGGGTATAGTTTGCCTGTAACACCGCGCGGAAAAGTTACGTTCCCTCTGTAACAGTCCAAACTATACTCCTGACAAAACTACCCCAGGGGTGCCATCTACAAGGGGTACAGTTTGGCCTGTTACACCGCAGAAAAGTAAAGAAAGTTATATATGTTCCCACTGTTACAGTATATAGTATACTAGTACCCCTGATAAAACTACCCCAGGGATATACATGTAATATACCGGGGGTACAGTTTGGTCTGTGACACCGCGGAAACGTATAAGATTTTCCGTTCCCGCTGTAACTGTCCGAAGTATACCCCTGATAAAACTACCACAGAGACGTACTCTACCAGGGGTGTAGTTTGCCCCGTTACACCGCGGAAAGCCCGGTTGGTCTTTTACCCATTCAACTTTCATTACTACGTGATTACAGAACAAGTCCTGGCCTTGTGTCTGCTCTGTGTTTGTCACGGTACTTAACATGGATCGTTCGTCAGGCTTTTGTGCCTTGAAGGGTGCTATTAGTGCCGCCAAGGCCTCTTCTGCCGCGCACAGCTGCGTAAACTGGAACCATGACCGTGAAGCTGCGACCTTAGCTCCACGGAGCCGCGCTTTCTTTCATCAAAATACAACGGCCATGCTGTTCACTTTGAGATCATCGGTACATCGTTGGCTCTGTTAGATGTAGGGGAAACGCAAAGAAAGGAAGGAAATAAAGAAAGGAAGAAATGGTGTAACTGGAACCGTGACCGCGAAGAAACGACCTCAGCTCCAAGAAGCCATGTTTTCTTTCATCAAAGTACAATATACAACGGCCATGCTGTTCACTTTGAGTTAATCGGTACATCGTTAGCTCTGTAAGGTAGAGGGGAAAGAAAAGGAAGGAAGGAAAGAAAGAAAGAAATAGAGTAACTGAAACCGTGACCGTGAAGAGACGACCTCAGCTTCAAGGAGCTGCGCTTTCTTTCATCAAAGTACAATGTACAGCGGCCTTGCTGTTCACTTTGAGTTAATCGGTACATCGTTAGCTCTGTAAGGTAGAGGGGAAAGAAAAGGAAGGAAGGAAAGAAAGAAAGAAATAGAGTAACTGGAACCGTGACCGTGAAGCGACGACCTCAGCTTCAAGGAGCTGCGCTTTCTTTCATCAAAGTACAATGTACAGCGGCCTTGCTGTTCACTTTGAGATCATCCCTTCATTGTTAGCTCTATAAGGTAGAGGGGAAAGAAAAGGAAAGAAAGAAAGAAAGAAAGAAAGAGAAAGAAAGAAGGAAAGAAAGAAAGAAAGAAAGAAAGAAAGAAAGAAAGAAAGAAAGAAAGAAAGAAAGAAAGAAAAAAGAAAGAAAGAAAGAAAGAAAGAAATAGAGTAACTGGAACCATGACCGCGAAGAGACGACCTCAGCTTCAAGGAGCCGCGCTTTCTTTCATCAAAGTACAATTTACAGCGGCTTTGATTTCATCGGTACATCGTTAGATTTTAGATGTAAGATAGAGGGAAAAGAAAAGGAAATGAAGAAAGACATCGTTATATTCGTAAAACATGTAGAGGGAAAGAAATAGACAAAAAGAAAAAAAGAATGTATGGAGGAAGAAAGAATATATGAAAGGAAGAAAGAAAGAAAGACTAAACAAACGGAATGAAATAAGCCACGAAAAACGTAAAGAAAGATAAACATAGGGAAATAACAAGACAGAGAGAAAAAAGAAAGAAAGAAAAGAGAAAGACAGAAAGAAAGAAAATAAAAAAGGAAAGAAAGAAAAAGAAAAGGAAGAAAGAAAGAATGGAAAGACTTACGCAAAAAAAGAATAAAAGAAAAGAAAGAAAGAAACAGAAAGGAAATCAAAATCTCAGAATCTACAAACGCCCCTTCCATCAATAATTTTATTTTTTATTCAAACAATTTGCAAGACGTTTTGTAACATGGGACATTTCAACGGTGCGCCAGTTTGTATGTAACCATCACCCCACCGTCCATTGTTTACATGTACACATAAGTGGGCTATAGAGGAAGCGGGGCATGTTTACAGTCATGTCACACGGGGCGATAGGATGTTTAAATAAACAGTACAATTGATACATCAACCTCGGGGTGGGAAGGGGGCAGCGGCAAGGTCAATGTCATAGCCAAGGTCATGAGAACAGGCTGATGCATTACTAGGAAAAGATGTTCCCATTGTTACAGGCATAAAACAATAACATTGCAAGGATGTCTAGACTAAAGTGTTGTTGATGAAGTTACAGTTACGTTCTTAGGATGTAACGATCGATAGTTCACCTTTATCCGCTGGGTAACCTATATCCGTTGTAGTTGAAAGCAGGGGATTTGGGGATGTCAAGTAGATGGACGCCGGGACGGTATTTTCAAACTGAAATATTTGAAAAAAAAAATGCAATCTTTAACCCGCCGTCCGTTGACTTAACATATTTAGATACCCGTATTTTAAATACAACGGATATAGGTTACCCCACGGATAAAGGTGAATTAGCCTGTCTCTTCCCGGTTTAACCAGCCAACATGGCGGCCGTGGCCCTGTACATCCTCTATGGTCAAGCAAACATGTAACCAATTAAAGGGTTCACTAATACTGTACAATGCGGCAACTAGTACTGAGACACAGTGAAAGGCACACACTTTTGGCAGTTTACATGTAAAAAATCGAAAACTTCTTGAATTTGGAGCATCCAGTATCTACTTTTATTGGAGTAGACATTGTACAAGTCTGCCACACAAACAAATGTTCTGAAAGCTTGTCCCTTGCCGCCCTACGCCCCCTCCCCCATTTCCCTACTGACAACACATTGACAAGACAGACGACAACCTCTAATACCCATCCCTCGCGTGTGTTGGGAGGTTTAACATGACCTTCCCCTCCCATGTACAGATACAAGACACCTGTGTCTGTCGTCTCAAGAACCTGCAATGTCTCAAGACAGTAACACAAGACATTCATTTAGAACCGCAGACAGCGTTCAACGTTTAGGCGGCTTTAAAATGTACATGTACAGTAGGGCCGTTTTCTTTGATTATATGGATGACATCCTCTGGGAACCCCAAAACTGATGCGAGCGTGCAAAAAAAGAAAAGTTTCGTAAAGAAAAATTTGCCTTCATTATGAATTCTAAGTGGTCAGGAAGGTGGAACAAATTACTAAACGCACGGAGTATCGAATACCGAACAATAGATTTTTGTTTGAACCTTTGTGTATTCATGAAAGCTCAAATCGGCCTGCAGGCCACTTGTCAATGATTGAGGTCATGAGGGAAGAGGTAAGGGTCAGACAAATACAGTTAAGATTATATTCTTCATTTTACTTTTGAATTGATATTTGCACTTTGTCCGCTAGCACCTTTTTCTTTCAAATTACGACTGAAACTTATTGCTCATTTCGCAGCTGCTTTGAACAATTTACAATAGAAAACTTTTCTTCGGAAACGGCCGAAAATTGATGCACTTTTGGATGTCACCCATATGATCAAATTAACATGGCCCAATTGTTCAAAGATAGGCAATTATTGCACAGCGGAAGTCTATTACTGAGAGGAAGTAGGTTTCCTTCAAGAAGGCCGGGATGGATTAAAGACAACACGAAACCTTAAGAACAGGACGGTGTAATAATGATGTCTTTCTGAGCCAGGGTCAGCACAATTATTAAGTTAAGTTAAAAGTCCTCCAGATGGTGCATAGGACGGCGCCCATCTCCGTTTCTGTAGCCTTGGGCCACACAACTTTGTGCAATCACTACAACAGAGAGCTAGTCCACTGTATAATACATTTTATCATTTGTTCCCTGACATTTTCTTGACATTTTTACTCTGTTCAAGAACTAAGTTTACAATTTTCAGCATACATTAGCTTAGATTTTCCACCTTCGTATACAGTATAATCGTAAGCTTGTTTTCGAGGGGCGGACGAAAGCTGTTGTGTGCGTAGATGTCATTCATCTATAATGACTGCGTCTATATGACTGCGTCCCACTGATCTTGGGCCGAAAGGCACGTGCACCTTACACGGCTTTCCTCACTCTACTCAGGAGAAAATGAGTACCTAGTTTCGGCTAGGGTCGTCCCGCGGATAGGACGTTAAATGGAGGTCCCGTGTCTGGGGAGAGCCATACCTCAGGCACGTTAAAGAACCCTCCGCACGTGCGATGGTGCGGTTCGAGTGGTTCAAATCTTACAGTCCCTTGGCCGCACCTGGGGCAATTACTATCGTATTGAGGTCACCTGAGTGGCGCCGAATGGCAGCTCGCTCCAGACCCTTGCGATTTAGCCCCCCCCTATTGTAAGCTCCTTGCAATTCAGCCCCTGGCTGCAAAGAGTGAGTAGTCGGCCCACCCAATAACTAACAGGTCTAACAAAAATGACTAACATTGCCACAACTTGAACCAGGCACGATGCATGATGGAACTGGGTGTCGTTAAATGAATGTCCTTTTCTCTCTTTGCCTGCCTGGAGGACCAAAAGCTTCCCTCAGTAGGTTAAACGCCAGACCTGATCTATCACTACCAGTTCAAACTGGTACAGATCCGACCCAATCCGGAACCAACCGGATTATCTATAATATACAAAACCGGTCCCAACTGTTTACGCAGGTGGGATATCTCGTACTGACTGACGCGAACATAAATGTTTAGGTTTCTAGTCTGTCTTTATCATAAATGTTGAAGTCTGTAGGGATGGAAAGGCGATCCAGTTCGTCCCGTGAGTTACTGCCATAGTCAGTTGTTTGGAAACCGCGTTCTTTTGTTTGGGGCTTTGTTTAAAACATCTGCTGAGCAAGTTGGTGGAAGAGATCAAAGTACAAGACTAATACAGAAGGATACAGAAATTACAGACGGGGAGAAAGTGGTGGTTGTTCGCTGTGTTTGGTTGGTTGTGTAGATGGTCGGTTGGTTAGTCGGATGGTTTGTACGTTGGTTGGTTGGTTGGTTTGATGGCTGGTTGGTTGGTTAGTTGGTTGGTGATTGACTTGACTTTATTTATTTTGCACAATCTTTAAAAAGTTAACATAAAACAAGTTAAAGGAAGAAAGTACGTGCAGGGGGGAAGAAAAAAGCCTCGTGGCTTGTACAAAGTCTTCCTCCAAAGTAACAAGATTGAATAGACGTGTAAAATTAAACATTAGACAATAATGTAACCAAAAGAATTATATCAATTAACAAAATGGAAATAAATCATAATAGTTCAATATTTGATAACTTATGCAATATCATAACGGCGAAATGAATGAAATGATGTAATAAGAATATAACATTGAAAGAAATGTAACAACTGATAATGAATGGGAGATTAATTAAATGTTTGATTATCTAATAATGACTTTTTTAACAGGTTTTTGAAGATGGGTTGTGAATGACAATGATGTAAGGTTTCATTTAAACTATTCCAGATTTGCGGACACTTGAAGAACATGGAAAACTTTCTTTGTTGTGTTTTTACTTGTATCTGTTTTAAATGGTTAGACTGTCTAGTATTGTAATGATGGTGGTCTGAATTGTGATGGAAAAGGTTCTGGAATTGCTTAGGTATAGAAGAACTATTAATTGTTTTGTGAACAAAAAGGCAACTTTGCAGTTTGTTTATATCATATATAGTTAATACTTTTAAATTACGAAACAAAGATGCAGAAGGGAATGTATACGACACATTTGAGACTATTCGGACGAAGCGTTTCTGCAGAAGAAGTAGAGGTTTAAGTGATGTGGAGTACGTACTCGCCCATACGATGTTACAATATGCAAGATAGGGATATAGTAAACTATAGTATAATATCATATATGTTTTAGAAGATAGTAGCATTGCGATTTTTCTGACAATACCTATGTTTTTATAGATTTTTTTGCAAATAAGGTCAATATGTTTTTTCCAGGTAAGTTTGTCATCAATGGTGACACCTAAGAAACACGTGTGCGTAACTTGATTAATTGGTGTGTTATTAATAGGTATTTTAACATTTTCCTTATTGTATTTTTTCTTCCCTGCAAAAATAATGAAATTTGTTTTCTTGACATTTAAGGATAATTTGTTAATTTGGAACCATTTGTTTACTTTGTCTAATTCTCTATTCATTTTACTGACTAATATATCAAGGTCAGAATGTGATGAAAACAAGTTAGTATCATCTGCAAATAGTAGTGCTTGGTTAGTAGTGATTGGTTAGTTGGTTGGTTGATTGATTGGTTGGTGCGCGGTTTGTTAATTGGTTGGTTAGTTGTTTAGTTTTATTTTTTAGTTTGACTGGAGGTTGGATTTATTTGGTTGGTTGGTTGGTTGGTTGGTTGGTTGGTTGGTTGGTTGTTGGTTGGTTCGCTGATAGGTTTGCTGGTTCGCTGATTGGTTGGTTGGTCAATGTGATGGTTGGTTGCTGATTGCTTGATTGGTTGCACGGCTGTGTATTTGGTTGGTTAGTTGGTTTGTTGGCTGGTTGGTGCTTGGTTCATTGGTTCGCTGGTTTGTTTGTTGGTTGGTAAATTGGTTAGTTTGATTAGTTGGTTGGTTGGTTGGTTGGTTGGTTGGTTGGTTGGTTGGTTGGTTGGTTGGTTGGTTGGTTAATAGATAGGTCTGTCGGTTGTGTAGTGGTTGGTTGGTTGACGCGTTGTTTTTTGGTTAGTTGTTTGGCTTCATAGTCCCTTGGTTGGTTGTTAGTGCGTGCGTTCTTCTGATACAGGAACGCAATTAGGTACTTCACCTATGCCCTAGTCTAGTCTTTATCATTGCCATCTTTTCCCCTTCGTGTAAAGACAAACCCCTTACAGGAACAAGAGTTCGTAGACCTCAGGCCTGCATGAAATGTATTGGGTTTCTGTAGACCTATTGTGTATTTTTGCCTTTTTGTCTGTGGTACGTGGTTGGAAAAATGAGCTTTTTACCCTGTTGGTTGTGCACCATGCAAAAGTCTGAAATTCCATTTTCTGAATTTGTAAGTTTGGACATGGATGAACATTACTTATTTTGGATTTCTTAAGTATGTAACCAACCACAGTACCTTGAAGTTGTTGAGACGCAACCTTTTTTTTGTCTCAGATGGCCCATGTACATGTAGTTACTCTGTCACATGATATATTCATTACTAATATCTTCCTATTTCAATGTACTGACCTAATGCAGCTGCTAAATCTCCTTGGTTTGTGTTCTTCCAATGATATTCATTAAAGATTTATTTCTGGGGTGTTATTCACTTGACATCGGAAGGTTACTTGCATAATTTGACCAATGATACTTTTATAGTAGTTCCATAGACATTAGACAATATGAATAGTGCTGACCCCCATGATGCAGCAGCAACAGTTAGTCCCCAGGGTGGTATGATATTTTCATTCAATCCATCCAACCCAAATCTAAATCTCCTGTAGTATCTAAGCCAAATTTAACAGCATAATTTACTATGAAAAATGTCCTTGTCAATCCCATTTATAGATGGCAAGCTGCTGGCAATGGAAGCTTTGAAAACTTCAGAAGCTGTTGTAGTCAGAGCAAACACCCAGCAAACATCCCCCCAAACCAATGAGCAGTTGCTTAGAAGGGGAATTTCATCATATATTTGCCGCGACAAAATGCAACAAACGATACTGAATTTAAAACAGAACCAAGCTAAGCCTCCACCACTTAACCCTGCCTGTACTATAGATTAAGCAGGCCCAAAAACCAAGCGAATATGACTAGCCCAAAACTACAAATTACCTGTATACAGTATAGAATTGGAAATGGCATTACCAAAGAAACAAAAAGAAACGCAGGACAAATCATACACATACCTTTCTCTTATGCCCACGCTCTATACAGTTCTCCTCCACATTAGAAAATTGCATCTGTTTAAGTTCAAGTTCAACCATGATTGCCAACAGGGTAAAGGAACTTGAACCAGAACTTTAAACTCAGTACTATACAGCTCTAGAAACACCACAAAGAGTAATAAGCAAACTCCAATTATACCTGACCAACAGATATATCATCTGGTACACTCCCGTCATCTGGCACACCGTCAGTGCCACTAAGACAGGGGATACAAAGTAACCTGATACATTGAAGGTTGCCCCAGGCCAGATGATGGTTCTACACCCAACCGTAATCTGTTTTCAGAACCAAGCAGATATTGGGAGGATGCCCCAACCACACCAAAACAGGGTCAACCTATACAGTATCAAGTTCAAGCACTAGGAGGCCCAAAATCAAACCTCACCACCAGGACACCACCAACAACTCACGTACCAAATAGCAACACAATGGCACCTTGCGTTCCGGAGATACAGCGCACGCCCCGTGCCCGCACAAAAGGTGACCTAAAATGTCACGTTCAAGCACCAAGGGCGCCAAAATCAAAATTGAGAATTATTCAGCCACCGCCGACACATGTGCCAAATATAATCGCGCCTGCACCAACCGTTCAGAAGATATAACTCCGGAAACACCCCTCCCGGACACAAAATTCGACCTGCCGCGTCAAGTTCAAACGCGACAAGGCCCAAAGTCAATCCTAGGCAACAGGCAACAACTTCCCACCCATGCACCAAAAATCGTCGCAATGGTGCGTATCGTTCCGGACACACAGCGCCAAAAGTGCCCCAAAAACACCAAAAATGCCATCTGCAATGTCAAGTTCAAGCGCCAGGAGGCCCAAAATCAAACCTGAGTGTCAGGCCACCACCCCCAACCCACGTACCAAAAATCGTCGTGCTCGCACCATCCGTTCTCGAGATACAGCGCCCTAAATCCCCAGCTTCCAAATTTTCCCACGCCCGTGAAAACCATACCTGCATACATGCAGGTAACAACTGACAGGAAACACAAAGTACCACACAAACACGCGTGTCTGCATCCTCCCGACATGCCATGGGGCTTCCTGTCTCTCACCACTTACCGGAAGTCCTCACTTGACCTTGACCTGACCCCGCTTGGAGAGGGGCTTAAGGAAAGTCGCTTGTGGGTCCTTTGGGAGGATGTTGATTATAAGGAAGCCAGCTGCACGCACTTGTTTGTAGGATAAAAAGTTAATCTCGGAATCTGCGTTAGATCTGTCACTAAAATCCGTCCCTTAAAACGCATTTAGCAGCCACAATGAATGGCTGGTAAAGCTATGGTCGCATTTCCCAGCGGGGCCCGATCGGGCTGGTTTCGGAAACGAACATTTAAGCGCAAATCTTGCTATTGAATAATACTGTAAATGCAGAAACTTCCGCGGTGGATTAATGTTCGCTTCACCGCGAATTTAAATCCACCGCGAACATTATTCCATAGCAGTAAGAGACTACAGTGCATGTTGCTACCGCGAACATAAAACCACCGCGAAAAGTTCTTTTTCCCGCTACCGCGAAATTAAATCCCCGCGAACTTAAATGCATTTACAGTATTTACATACATCCACCCCCCTAAATCTATCACCTGTGACTATTATTGACTCCTGTAGGAACCGTCAAAACTCGGCTTAATTCGATTGCTCAGTCGGAGATCTGGCAAGTTATATTATGGCAAATCTAAGTCAACAACGTGCTTGTCGTTTGTGATTCAAAGTCCATCACTCCGTCTTTTTTTTAATTCCCAGCGTTCGGTTTCTGACCAAACAATGTGTCCGTATGAAAGGCGCTTAATACTACTCTCCAAGCAGAGGTTAAGCTCCGGATGTTTTTTTAACGTTCTTTAGTCGTTTTTATCGGGCTTTTATATTTTTATTTTATCTTGCTGTGTCAAAACCTAACTTGCGTTCTTAAGAAAAATGACAAAATAGAAAGCCCGATAAAAACGACTAAAAAACGTTAAAAAAACATCCGGAGCCTAACCTCTGCTTGGAGAGTAGCTTAATACGACTTTGCTCAATCCTCCTAGGTGTAAAATTGGGTACCTGACTTCTTCTTCTGTTGGAAAGGTTGAAACTCTGTGGAAGGAGAGGGATGGGCTCTACCTTCCAATGACTTGCCCAATGAGAATTGGCTTTTACAATCATCGGACGAATTTCTAACGTCTTTCTAACAATCTTTGCTATATCTACCTATATATATACCATGCAGGGTTGTCACATGTCACTATTTACTTATATTTGCTATTCAAGCTCATTGAGATACATCATTGTATACAAGATGATAACCTTGTACGGTATAGCGATTTACGTATATCAGAATATTTGAGATATATGATATAGCCGACCCCCGGAACAGCCTTGGCATTGTCCTCAGTGGGCCAACTGTTAAGCTTTGCCAACGATATGTTGGACAGGTTTCAAAAACTTGACTTCCTCGACTTAGTTATCGTTGCCCACAATGTAACATGCTGGATAAGACTGTCAAAATACGGCTTTTGTGATGACTGATTAGGCTATGTTAATTTGATTATATGTATGACATTATTGAGAATCCAAAAATTGATGCGAGCGTGTGAATAAAAAAAAGTTTGATAAAAAAGTGGTCAAGAAGGTTGAACACATGGCTGAGCACACAAAATATATTAGAAAATAGATTCTTCATTTTTGTTTTTTCACATCTTATTTTGGAATATTCTATGACATTTTCCCTATATTCATTCTTACCATCCATGGTATATATTTGCTTATTTCAAAGCTGACTTCTATGATTTACATTTTACAGTATGGTTGAAAACATTTATTTATTTATTTTTGGAAACAGCCATATAATCAAATTAACATAGCCTTATTTGGCCGAGTGGGTAGAGTGTTCACTTTGCATTCGGTAGGTCGTGACTTCGATCCCTGGCCGAGTCATACCAAAGCCTTTAAAAATGGTAAATGCTGCTTTCTCTACTTAGCACTCAGCAATCGGGAAAGAGTATGAAAGTTGAACACACACCAACTACTACCAGTGGACTAGCCCCCTGCTGTAGTGATTGCACAAAGTGGTGTGGCCCAGGGCTACTGAAACGGAGATGGGCGCCGCCCTATGCGCCATCAGGCGCGGGATGGAACTTGGACTTGGACTTTATTTGGAGCGGAAGTTCAAAAGGTTCTGGGAAGGCGACCATGTTGTAGTAAGGGAAGCCAAACCGTTTTCCTAACCGGTGGGTGGTCGGGGTTATCAGGTCTTGGCAGAAGTTCTGCTCTATATACAAAGACAAATTGCCAAATTGAGTATCAGTGTCACGTTGGTTTAAGGTGTCCTCCCAGGTTAAATTGACAGTTTTAGATTCTATCTTTTTTTACCAAATTATGTTTTGATAACTACCGATAGTTAGTGAATATCAATATACATCAAATTTACGTTTATAACATTGATCATTATACACATGGAAACATAGTTTCATGGCAGCTGTAGTGCTGTATTTTCTCTTAGAATGTTATAAGGGACAATGAAATTGATGTAATAAAAGTCACGCCATCAATATGGTCCAGAAATCGTTATTAGAATTTTCCCATATCCAGAAATCAATTTACTAACTGCAATCCAGTCTTAATAGTAATGAAAAAAACAGATGGAATGTCAAAATGCCAATTTAGACAGTGGAAACTTTAGGTTCGTCTGTCGCGTGCGACATACGAGAAGGTCACGACAGCAAGTCGTGTGTTGGTCGTGAAAGTGTCTTACTAGTCTCTGTTATTCTGCTCTCTTTATATAAAGAAAATTGAGTGTCAGCGACACACTGGTTCAAGACCGTTTGCTCAAGACCTTGTCACGAGTGGCGTACGACAAGTTCACGACAGCATATCGTGAGGTAGTCGTAGATGTGTCGTTAAAACAATTTCCCTTTTTGCGCTCTCCGTGAAGAAAAATAGTGTGTTATGGGCACCGCTCAACCATTTCACGTGTGTCGTACGACAAATTCACGATAGCCAATTCGTGTCGTGAATGTGTCGTATTAACCTCAGCTTCCCTGAAACAGAAAAGCGGAACATTTGGTGCCACTAAGCGTTCCAGGAGTATATTTATAGCGGACTTAACCATGTTGATGACCTTGGAGGTAAGCCAAAGGAAGAAAGTTGCGATGTTTGGACTTTTGTAATTCCCTTAATCTGTTCTAATTCCTTTAAGGCGACAAAACGTAGACATGCTGATCACAACGATGTCTACCTCAATTCCATGAAATATTTACCTTCGCCAAGAAGGTTATGTTTTCGATGCCGTTTGTATATGTGCCTCTGTGTCTGTGTTTTTTGACGACGCCTCAGAGGAGTCGTCAAGTGGTATATATTGCATTCAGTCTGCAAAAATTCTAGGAATTGCACAGGCATTTTTCCAAGAATGCTACTACTCCACAACATTATGCTGGGTATGCAAGTCCCCCCCCCCCCCCCCCTTAACCTGTTCCAGATGTATCTTTGGTATGCAATGTTGGAAGATTTAGGTCACCATTGTGCTGTACCGGGGATAGTACATTTCTGCTGGCTGTAGGTTTATGTTACAGGTGGGCTAGTATATTGTGCAGGGATAGTGCGACAGGGAAGTTACAGTCTATTTCTGATTTGAGCTGTATTGTTGTACCCTCAATCGTCGTCATGGCAATAATACATTTTTATTGCCAGTCTTGTTGCTATAACTCCGTGAATAGTTTCATCAGGTTGGGACGTCACCGAATAAAGAGACTCTTTTTACACAGCCCCACCTATTTCTACTAACGTTTCGGTGACCGTCGATCTGTCGCCTTCTACCTGATGATAGTTGCTAGAAAAGCGAAGGCCAAGTTCGATAATGGGACTCCTAGCGGACTTCTACAGCACCACAACGGAACTGCCGGTTTTGATATCTCATGTTCTGCACAGGCTATATTTGTCATTTTTTAATGGTAGATAACTCCTGAGATATCGAAGAAGTTAACGTGGTGTAGGTTAGGCAGATTTTAAAAAGAGAATGAATAACTCAAGAAGAAGATGGCGAATCGTCATGAATTTTGGTATGCTGATAAGGTATGAAGTTGTGGAACTCTAGTTCTATGCTGTGTATATTACTTACCCAAGCAATTTGTATCTTTTAGCCCTTTGAAGGCTTTGACCAACCGTTACAGGTTACACAAAATAGAGTACAAAGTTTATTTTCTTAAAAGTAGACGTCTCAATCAGTTAGAACTAAGTGGTTTTATAAAACCCTTCCCTATTGGACCACTACAAATGTAGTGGGGTTTTTTGGGACTTAGAGAAAGCTTAAGCTTTTGCTGAGTATAGTATGTTTGCAATCTTTCTTAAACATGTACATATATTATCTTTCAATCTAAGTAACGTCCTTACTGGTTGGTGTCAATTGGAAAAGGAAATAGTTCTCTCTCTCTCTCTCTCTCTCTCTCTCTCTCTCTCTCGATCGAGAGAGAGAGAGAGAGAGAGAGAGGCCTCCGCCGAAGTGAATATAAGTATGCAATGGCAAATTTTGCCTTTTAAAGCTAAAATCATAGGCATCATAAGCGGAGACATGCAGCGGAGTGATCCGTATAGATCATTCACAATGTAAATAGCCCCACAAAAAATATCCCCAGGTAGGCAGCCATTTTGTTTTTCGATTCACAACTTGTGTACATCTCCTACGACCTCCCAAGGACACAAACGCTTGAGACGATTATATCCATTTATTTGTCTTTCTTGGGCTCAATAGTTCACCAGTCGGTCAAAAGCACGAACGAAAAATAAACTCCCTTCTGACTTCAAACCTGCAGAAACATACAGAAAAGTACAGAGTAAGATTAGATACAGGTGGTGCCGTATATTTAGATTGATAGGGTTATTTCATTGTGCACGTGATTTCGAGGGGGATAGGGTATTTTTCGCGCGAGAAGAATGATGGGATTTTACGAAGGAATAAAACAATGCATTGATTTACAAAAGGCATTGGATAACAGATTATAATTCAATTAGCAATCTGTCTTTCTGAGGTAAAGACAAAAGAGTAAAAATAGAGTTGGAAAGGGACATGGAGGAATGTAGACACCCCCATTTTAGATGGAAGGGTCCACTGTTTGAAGCCAGCAGTCTTTGAGTGTTGCTTGGTGTTTAATTCATGACCCGTGAAGGCGACCAGTGTTCTATGTGGGTGAGCAGCTAGCCTAGAACCACAGGCTTCTAGTCGCACTGTTACAACAAGCACCGATTGTGTACAGTCGATCTTAGAAAGCCTTACAAAACCATAGCTCTTCGTGTATCTAGGATAAAGGTTTGCGAACCCGCAGCCCGATGGCACACAAAGTTTTGTCTGCACGTAAAGTTCTACGGCGTGTCTGCGTGCTCCTTCCGAGCTCGTACGTAGGCAGTACTTACCACCTACGGATCCCCAAAGATTGCCCACGTTTTGGCACGTAGACAGCACGTATTTGCACGTACGGCGGGTTGTACATTTAGCTTTACCGATTCGATTACCACAGCTAGAAGCCCGGGGTTTGAGGCTATCCGGGACCGCCTGTTAGTGTTTACAGACTGACACGTAGACGGCTTGGGAGTTAACGATCTGTTGAAGGAAGACACACGACCGCCTGGGTGGTGAAAAATGTCTTAAGCCTGTTTAGAAGAAGTCTTGTTTAACACACAAACGGCGCCGAGTCTCTTCTTTAAGACTGTATCTCCTGTACTTAAGAAAGACCAGTTTACATTAACCCTCAAACCACCGTATGGGGTCAAAACTGACCCCAGACGTATATTAATATGTGCCATTATGACATTTCTGGTTAAACCCAAATTTCCTCCCATGAGTTTGTTTGTATATATGTTTTATAACTTGCCATACGTTTTTACAAAGATTGGCTGATTGTTGATTAAGTTATCGTAGAAAGTTTATGTATGGTCCAGTGGGGTCAAAACTTACCCCAGCATTTTTTTAAACAAACTTTGGAGACCCACGCCTTAACTACTTATTGTATGGTCATGAAATTTTTAGAGAGTAATGTACATATGCAACGAAATTATCGTAGTAGCTTTTGTGTCATTATCATTTTATATGACGACGCCATGACGTAATTTAGCTTAAATTGGCCGCCATCTTGGATTTTGACTGATGACGTCATCAAATTACCATAAATTATGAATACTAAATCATGAAATTTACGGTTAATTTTATAAGATGTCATGAACAAGTGTATTTAGCCAAGAAAACCTTAAAACTTGAATGTTTAAGCCAAAATTAGAAAATTGCGTAATAAATATGCCTGTCAGAATTCCATTGCCATGGCAATGTGAAAAATTATGAACTTTTTTTTATTCACCTAAATTGCTTGCTACCAGCATTTCCTCAAAAGGGACCAAGTTTGGTGACCCTAGCATAAGCTATTCAGGGGCTATGTGACTTTAAAGTTTGTGCGGCATAAAAAAAACCTTACCCGGTCTGAATAGCATTAGAGCAAAATGTGGTCCCCATGATCTTTCGCATGAATTATGATAATGAGCTAGAATTATTCTCACATAATCATGTCAAACTGTCCCACATAGATTAATGAAGCTATACATATATAAAAATCACAAAAAGAGTTACCTAGAAAATTGTACTTGTACAAAACGTTATGGGGTCAGTTTTGACCCCATACGGTAATCTACGTCACAAAGAAGGTACGGTGGTTTGAGGGTTAAGACTTAGAAGTAAAAGAAGTGTCGGTACAAGTAACAGTACAAAATCAAAAGGGGCCTAAAAGGGCACCGAATGTTGCAAAAACAGTCCTAAAACACCAAGATAGGTCTAAATGTAAATGCTTTGTAAATGCGTGTATATGTGCCTTGTAACTACTTGTATGACATATTGTATATTGTTAAGTTAACAGAGATATCCCTTAGCAATAGTCTTCGGCTACTTGGATAGCCCTGGTTGTATGTTTTATACATGTTGAAACTCGATCAATTCCTTACATAATCCTTACATAAACTGAAATGAAAGTTGTGAATAGGATACTGAAATTGTAAGAAAGAAAGGGTAACGCAGAGTTTTTCTAGCACCCTCCAGCCTTTGATAGGTAGCACACAAGAATAAAGTGAATCAAACTCCCCTGGAAATTGTAGACGTTATTTATAGTCGCCGCAGTTAGTCTTGTAGTAGGTACAACAATTTTCTTCTCGCCACCAGTGCACAATTTGGACATCGTAAACACTAATGATTTTATGGACTCTGTATGGCGGTAAGAGTACGTAAACAAAATGAGAGGTTAAAACCTCTTTATTACCCTTAAGAACCTCGATTATTCGAGAGAAAACCTCGCAGGACTATTTTGATCATCTTTAGACAGCCTAAAAATATCGTCGCCGGCGACGTTGTCGACAACAACAGTCGCACGACTATGAAAGTGGTGTCTGTTTGAAGTGAAGTTTTGTGTCAGTCGGGCGGTTGTGAAAAGAGAGGGTCGGCATCTGTTTACTATTTAGGGTTCACACTTTGCTGTACGGAGATCAGAGAAAAGGCATGATTAAGACATAGTGTGAACAGTTGCACACTTTTATCCCTGTGCAGTACAAAAGCGGTTACTGTTAACCATAACCCTTCTCACGCAATACTAAGAATAGATTTGCGTGCCCAATCCTTTATGTTGTCTTCACTCAAGCAGATGAAAGAATTCGCAAAATTAAGAACTCTTTTCTTGTAATGTTTTACCCGTCATTTCTGTAACGCTACCAAATGTCACTAAATGATGCAAAAAGGCCTGAACACCGAGTGTGCGATTCATAAGTCTAGATATATGGTGCTTTGTAAGCGCCTGTGTATATAAAACATATAACAACCTGTGTTGTAATTTGTATATTGTTCAGTTACCATGGGTAGCCCATGTTAATAGCTAGTTAGGTAACCCTGACCCTGTTTTGTACAGCTTTAATAAATCAAATTAAATCAAATTAATTTCTAACATTATCTTGGAGATTACCTCCTCGCATTGTATTACGTCTCAATATTACAACTGTGTTGATGGCAAAAATTAATAAGATTTACATATACTCTCCTTTTTTTCTAGGATAAACCGTCCAACGTTGACAAGCTAAACACCAATGATGTTCTCAAGAATAATGCTGAAAAAGTCACAAACTCTGGCCACAAAATACAACATCCACAAACATATATCACCGGAACTGTCCATAAGGAGCCTGGTGATAGGTCAACGTCTGGTGGTACGTCATCATCCGGAAGTACGTCATCAACACGTCATACTGTCAACCGTGGTAGACGTCCTCACGTTATAACAATGGTGCATAACATCAACGTCGGCAGGAATCCGAGCGGACGTGCGTCATCAGCAGGGAATGATGGGAGTGAAGAGAACACACAGCATGTTAAGATAATTACCCATAATCCCAAGCAAGATTCAGACGACGTTTCCGGGTCGAATCTTATGAGGGCGATAAAAGATCGTTTCAAAATGGAGGATCTTGTCAACAAGAATATGATGACGATGATGAAGTTCTTGTTAAAAACTGTCTCTGAACATACTGACGAAATTTCCGGTCTCAGACACGTCATTTCCGGTTTGCAAGCCGAGCTGGAAAGCGTCAAAGAATCCCAGCAAGCTCCGCCGCCATTTATAGAAACTCTACCAATCACGAGCAACGACACAGATGACGACGCCTTTAACAGAATATACGGTGAAACGTTAAATGGCAGAGTAGCTGTATTAGAAAACCAACTTGCTAAAGAAACGCTTGAAAAACAAAGACTACGAGAGGAGGTTGAAACCTTGAGGAAAAATCAACTAGATTTTGATACAAGATTATTAGAAAGTGAGGGCGCAGTCAGAAATATTTCTGGACAATTCAGAGTCATTGCGAAAAGCGTTAATACATTAGTACAGCAAGGAAATGAGACCATTGGAATCCTGGGTACTATGAACAATGGTGGGATGAATCCGGAAGTGACGTCAGTCCTGGAACAAATGCGAAAGAACGTGACCATATTAGGAGACGAGCTCGTCAACTTGGTTGAACAAATTCTCGTTGGAAGAGACGAGATTCAAGAAGTAGACGAGAAGTTGGACAGTATTGACGAGTTCTTCCAAAACTTCACCGGCGAAATCAACACCTTTACCGACGAAGTCTACGACCTCTCAGAAAGAACGTTTCGAACGGAAGAAGAACTTGGCAACGCTACATTCGACATCTATTTCTTAAAGGAAGATGTTGCCGGATTGAAGTCTAAGACAGTCGCTAACAACGATTTCTTATGGCGACACGAAGATAGGCTAACGTCTCTGTCATCTTCTATATCCGATCTGAAAGATGAAGTCGAGAAAAAAGAAGAAGAGACGAGAGATTATTTCGACAAAAAGATAACCACGCTAGACGACGTCATAGACGAAAACACGAAGACTATTCTACAGATCGGTAGAGTACAGGAAAGCGTGGCCAATGAGCTTGTTTCTGTGGCGGAAACGACGAGAAACAACGACCAAACTTTACGCGACCACGAAGCCATCTTGAACAGGGTGGCCATGGATCAGAACTTACAGCGAAAAACACTGGACGCGCAAGGGGGCGCTCTTAACGATGTCATAGACATCGTTAGAGATATGAACTTAGGTCTTCCTACTGCTGTCGCGAAAGGTAAGTAATTGTTCCAGGTTTGCAAAGCAACAACTATTTTGTTTTACCCTTTGGTCTATAGGCGCCGCCATTTTTGTTTGTGATGTCATAGGTCAGCCATCGTTGTTCTAAACGTAACTATACGATTACAAGCTATAGCTAAACCTCCTACTTAACTTGGATGTATTTAAGGTGTACATTTATGTTATGAATCTTATGATATGGATTATTTTTTCTTCTAGACTGCGCGGACGTATACAAGTTTGGGCAGCGGCAAAACGGCGTGTACAGCATCCAACCGGAGGGGTCACCTGAGGTGACGCAGGTGTTCTGCGACATGGAGACGGAAGATGGCGGCTGGACCGTCATCCAACGGAGGGGCAACGGGACCGTGGACTTCTACAGGTCAGTAGTAGAGTAGGAGCCACCGCACGCGCTGGATTCAGGTTGAGTAAGATAGAAATTGGCAAGACAACATCGCTGTTGCGAAGACACGATCTTACATTTTGTCAATTCAGGAAAATCAGATGATATTGTAAGATGGGGGTTACAAATTAAGCCACGTTTGGGATTGTGTTCTCGCCCCAAAGCGCCACCTACATCGACTACATGTAGCGGCGAGAAGCAGAACTCAAATTAGAGGCTCTGAGAAAGATGTCTAATAGGCATTGAAACGTAGGCAGTTTATATTAACTGGTTGTGTAAAAGAAAACTCTACTTTCTCATGACCTACCAACCCAATTAAGTTATTTTCGTAAGGTATTGTAAAGTTCAACTTTTATGTTTTGTTGTTATGTAGGACATGGGAAGAGTACAAAGCCGGGTTCGGATCACCTCACACTGAGTACTGGCTTGGGAATGAGCTCCTACACTTGTTAACGGACCAGGTAACTTTTTTTTTAATTTCCAAGAGTTTGATAAAGTACGTTGTATTACTCTACATTGTATTTTTTCGCCGTATTTATGATTCTTTATATCATTGAAAAATGAATAAAAAATCGGTCACTGCAGGTGGTTTCATATTATTATATTTGACAATGTGAATTTGTAATGCAGACTTGTCAGCACATTCTACCCATTTCTTTCGTCACGTGTCCAAAATAGTGGGTGAGTCGTTTTGAAAAAGACCAAAGGATCAGGCCAAGGTTTGATATGATGGACAAAACCCAGCTTTATAATCAATTTGGGTTGATCTCCAAGTGAATTTTCTTTTGGAAAAAGTCTATCCATGGGCCAAAATACTATCCAATAAGCCAGTTTCTGTCCATAGATACTGTCCATGCCAACAGAAGATATGCTTTTCCATCATGATGCAGATGCCATACCATGATTAGTATTGGTGCGGATTTCCTATACGCATTTGTTCTATATTTATCGTAGGGTGAGTACGAGATGCGGATTGACCTGGAGGACTGGGTAGGGATGGCGGTGTACGCGAAGTACAGTACCGTGTACGTGTCAGATGAAGGCAATTCCTACAGAATCCGCCTGGGGGAGTACAGTGGAGACGCCGGGGACGGACTCAGACTGGGCGATAGGTAAGAGGCTTTAAAACACTATCAATTGGTGTAATTTCGTATTAAGTACGTCATAATGACACAAGCGTTGTCATGATAATCTTATTTCACATGTACGGTATTCTCTGAAAATTTGGTACTCAAACGATACTCAGTTTGAGAGTTACATGGAGCAAGGTTGAAAAGCATGTTCTTCTTTTGACCACCCCCGTTCTCCTTTCCCGCCAAATCCTGATCAGGACCTGACTGAATTTGAAAACGATCAGATTTTGTCTTAAGTACTTTTTTTTCAAATGGACCCCGTTCAGGTGATTGAATGTTAATGGGTCAGACATGGCGTAAAGTTTTGATTCCAGAAAAATTTCGAAACAGTCAGTCAAAAGAGATCATGTTTTTGTCTTTGTTTCATCTATTGCGCTTTTATCTAAAACCGTTAGGAGGCGCTTCAGCACCAAGGACAAGGACCATGACCGGTGGGAGGAGGGTGAATGTGCCAAGTACAGCAAAGGGGGCTGGTGGTTTGCATGGTACGTACATGGCTTCTTTTTAGTTTTCAGTTTTGCCTGTTTGTTGTACACCATAGCTTCAATTTTTGAAATATTTCTTTTGTCATACACGTGGATTTAGATTTTAAATATAATTTGAAAACAAGAAATATTCGATATGAAATTACAGTGAATATATCAAAATGTCGAAAATGTCTTCTTCGTCAGGTGTACCAGTGCGAATCTGAATGGGGTTTACCGCCACACCGGTCCGTACGATGGTGACTTGAACGGTGTATACTGGTACCCGTGGAAGGGCACTCGATATTCCCTACGTAAGGTCTCCATGAAGATTCGTCCCAAAGAGTTCAACCAAAAACCCTCTGAGCGCGAGCTGGGAGATTATTGGCCAGAGGAGGACCAAGCCGTGAATACAAATGGCGGTTTAACGAGAAACCCACGCTGGAAAATTGATGAGGGTCCACATGGGGGTTTCCAGGAAGACGAACCGATCGATTCGTCGGAGGATTATCCAGAAGACTACATGTTTGGGGATCAGTTCAGAGGTCCTGATTTCCCACTTGAAACAAAATCCGATCGTCACCAAATCCAGTCAGGCCCTGATCAGGATTTGGCGGGAAAAAGAGAACGAGTGTGGTCCAAAGAAGAAAGTTTTGAAGATCCCGATTCGTTTCGTGGACCGGATTTTCCCGTAAACGGCTTCGGTTGGGATCGTGCAGGCAGTTATGATGTTGGACCAAACCGTGATCTATTACCAACACATAAAGGCGGACACAGAGATGACTTCGAGGACGATTAAGTACTAGTTATCTACGATACAACAAAAGACAACAAAAATTATGCACATTCAAATTTTAAAGACCATTTCTGGTTTTTCATTTTTTGTATGTTCAAAAGTTCACCATACCTTTCTCTTGTTTTCTTGTTGTCAATAACTTTGATTGTTGATGAATTATTTTTTTGCCCTATAATAGGGCTGGTGCTTGATACAAAAGCTATATTTGCTGATTTTTCATTGATGTGTTTTAAGACGATACAAATATTCTACAATAAGGTGGTTCATGGTTTAAACTGCGCATACTCTGCGAAATGCAATGTGGGTAATATGTCAAAGGTTAAGTTTCGCAACTTTTCAGTTCTTGCAGCAAACAAAAAGTTTTTTTCTAGACTGCAGTCAATACATGTCCAGACCTGTTTTGTTTTGTTTACGTCTTTGGATCTTCACCCATGACATATTACCCACACTGCATTTCGCTGCGCATGCGCAGTTGGAACTCCGAATCCCGTGACGTATTGATTTACCCACAATCCTCTATGAGTTATAATCAAGGATTCAAGGTGAATATACTTCTCACTCTTTATGTTGCATCTGACACAAAAAAACATGTTGTTTTGTATCTTTGTCGTTACATATCAGCTATGTATACAGGGTAGACCATTCTCATGTATATGTAGCACGATTTTAAAACATTTCGTCAGATTTTTCTTCATGTTCAAATTCTACAAACTCATCCAGAAAGAACGTAAGACCTAGGTTTTAGATACTTTTTATGTTTATGCTTCGTTTTACATGTTCCTGTTTCATATTAGAGAAAATTGTTCTTCATATTTGTATTCATTCATTGTGTATTAATATAGTATAGCTATGTAGTAAAAGTTATTCTTTTAAAAGTCTTCTGTGTAAACGTATAGATTGTTCCTACATGTACGTCTGTAAATATTGGAATTTACATTTTGCTGTATTAAAGCTACTCATATACAGCGGTTTGTAAAAACGTTATACCCGTTGCCTTCACTAAATTTTTTTTTACGAGTTCGTCAAATGATTTGCCATATTTTACATAAAATCACCACACTTCGATCGATTTGAAAACACATAGATACTGTTTTTTCTTATCTAATGAGTTGTATTTACAACATGTATTTTTGACAAGTGTTCGAAATCGCAAAGGAAACGTGAAATCTCGTCAATTCTCGTCGGTTGGAAGGCGAGACTGGCGAGACTTCGACACCTCTCGGTAGCGTTGCGTCACAAAGAAGGGATGTCTCTGTTGAGCATGCGCACTGATGTCAGTGTCGATGCCCGAATCGTTCACCAAACCTAGGAAAAAGAATGAAGTAAAGAAAATCTGAAACTACTATTATCATTATGATATAATTTCAAACTTGATCAAAGCGCTTACCAACAAGCTTTCGATCAGTTCTCTGATCCTTTTCAAGTTGTAATGATCCAAAGCCTATGACACACATCCAGACCGGAAGTGTGACGTCAGCAAAGGTCAAAGGTGTTTGGAAGTCGGAATCGGCCCCCGTCTCGGTAGAGGGAGACTTTATTTTGTGTACAGTTATAAAGATTAAAATTGTATCATAATGTTGATTACCGTCACAGATGAACTTGCATTCAAGTACTATCCTCTAAATAAAAATAAAAATATCATTTTCAGGCATTTGAGAAAAGTAAATATAGATTTTGAATCTGGAATGAAAAGTTTTCTAACCTGAAAGCCCTTCGTCCACGTAAGCATGCAGTTCCTCCAGACTGCGGTTGATTCTATTGAACTCCCTCCCCACTTCCAGCGACAGGCGCACCAGTTTGTTGTTAATGGCCGTCACGTCTTCTCGTAGTTCCGCCATTTCTGGCAAGGACATAAAAAAATGACATTTTCCACTCTTTGTTCTATTCCTCACTGGAAAGTGATTTTTCTATTGATAATGCTTTTTGGACAGCATAACGCAACAATGTGACACTGCACTCAAGTTAGAAACTTATATTAAAGGTGTCGCATACACAGTACAGACAGAAGGTAAAGGAAGTCAATTATTAGTGGAAAATTATTGTTGCGGACCAGTGCAAAAGAGCAACTATGAAGCTTTTTTAATCGAAAGATATACACTAATCATGGTTAAGTAAGCATGTGTGAAAAAGGGATTAACTGTGACGCAAATGTATGGTACCTTCTCTGTCAACCGCCGCTTGCATTCGCAGTTCTTCTTCCAGTCGGCTTTCCTGGCTCTTGGCTGAGACTTTGCCCTGTCGCCTCTTCTGACCCTTCGTACTGGAAGTTTTCTTCCGCGGTTTGTTCTGTCTCAAGGTGGACTGGAAGATTCTCTCCGCTTCTTCTGGAGTCACTGTCTCTTCTGTAGACGTTGTGGTTGGTGGATCCTCTCTCCTCAAGCCTTGTCTTGTGGCTAAGTCTCGTCGTGGACCCAAATCTCGCCGCGACGGGAACTCTCGCCCGAGATCTCGCGTGCGTGTGAAATCTCGTCGCTGATCCAAATCTCGTGTGGAGATACGAGGGAGAGTGGGGATCGTCGACTTTTTCTTTCTCGGTGACGTCACTATTTCTAGCTGCACGTGTATTGGTACATTGTCTCCAAAAGTACGAGCGATTGCGTTACGACAGTCGAAAGCTGCTGTCAGAATTTCAGGCAAGAGATTTAGAATTCCCAAATTCTCTTTCTTTACTCTCAGTTCGGGGGAATGTTCTAAGACCGCGTCCGTAACAGACCGAAGAAAGTCATTGTCTCCTTGCAAGACCCTCCCCCACCTCCGAAACGCGTCTTCTACCGTCTTCAACTCACTACTTACAAGTTTTCGTAACCTTGGCATGATGTTTGCCCTCACTTTCTTACGAATGTTTGCAAGTTTATCCAAGAGTGAGAAGAAGTCGCGAAGGACGGCAACTTTGCCCTTGAAGTAGACATAACTTCGCACAGCGTCCAAGGTCACTATGTCGGACCCTTTGCCGAGGTAGCGAGTTTTCCTCAGTTGAGCGTACACGTTGTTGAGCGTTGTTATGAAATGGTCCCTCTTGGAGTCAAAGGAAATGTATTCGTTGTACATTTGCTGGACGTCTCTGGTTAGACGGTGAGCCTCCCGCCTGACCGCGCGCACGGCGGACTCCATGCGTGGGGACCTGTGCTCTGGTGCCCGAAGAGCTAACGCCATCCCTTCCTTGATCTAGAGAAGAAAAAGATCGTATAGTTAAAGTACTCTACAAGCAGAGTATGGTATCCAGACACTTGTGTTGGTCGTATTTCAGTCGTTTTTATACGGCTTCCTATTTTTGCCAGGTTTCCATTTCGTCTGTTTAGCTGATAGAATTAGAATCTGAAAGGCCAATAATTTTGTCAAAAATACGACAAAACCTTGCTTTTTCGTCCTCTGAATTTACCTTTTTCCTGAAACCTAGAAACCTGGTAACCATTTTCAAAGGACCAGCTTAATGGTGTACATGTCTTACTTAGCCCAAGTCATACTATGCAATGACATCTTTCTACGGCTTATATTTCCAGCCGGCCTTTTCTAATTCTTAGTGAAGCAATTGAGACCAACCCCGTAAACAAAATCACCGGCTTGTACGAATGAACTATGACGACGGGCAGCACTCCCAGTACCGTAGAGATACTGGCGAGTTCGCGGTGGCATGGTTACCAGGCTGGTACCAACTACATAATCCTCGTTATACACAAACAACAGCGCTTTTGTGTCAAACAAACATTAGGTCCAGGATCTCAAACATTGCTAATATATTTAGAGGAGTTTGCTAAGGGGACTATACCAGTAATCATGGCTTACAATTGTATGGCGGAGCAGTTTGTATACAAACAAATGATAACATGATAACATGTGAGATCGGTGGAGGTAAACAGTGCATTAGGCCAAGAGGTGTATCGTCAACATGACGAAACATCCGCCATGCTTGTGACGTCATTTTCAGACGACAGCTTGAGTATTGTGTTAAAGCCCCCCTCCCCCTAACATCATCATTTACTGTCCCTACATTTAACTGCGGGACCGAACATCCCCTACAGAACCTGTACATAAAGATTATAATAAAAATGCAATAATTGATGAGGTAAAAAATCGTTTGGTCACGAAGATGACGTCACCTGCTGAGAAAAAACATGAGCAACCGAAAAAAGCTAAACCTACTCATTTGCTAGTCACTACAACACTGTATCCTTCACAGAAACGACTATGGATTTACCGACACACATATATTTAGAACTATACACTTGAAGTATAGCCTTTATACAAAAATGAAAGGCTATGCTCACGTACGAAATCACACAGTTTTTCAAATAAGCTCAAAATACCGTCACATATCCACGTCCTTTCAGTATTCAGAGTGGCAAGCAGCAACGACAATATATTTAGGTAGCTCTGGACATCTCTATAGAGGGCTACTAACGATTTTTGTGAGTCAAGTGCTCCCAAACATACGTTGACGGCTCTCTGAGAACAATTCTGTCCCCACTTCATACAAAAACAGGGAGTATTGGAGCTCAATTGCTGACGGCTCTCACAAGCACTCTTGATAAAGTAGCGTTTTCATAAGTGTTTTTCTGGATCGATGGACAACAAAACAAGGAGTGAAAACACACGTGCACTTGGTGTTGGTTTCAAGACCAATAGAACAACATTACCTGAACAAGAGGACTCGTTGGCATTTCTAGCCCTCAAAACACCAAGATTGCAGCGTAGCGTTTTAGGCCTACAAAAACGTTGTTTCCGATAACGGACCTGAAAAAAAGTAGGGCTTGTAGGTAGAAATTCTTTTTTACTTTTTCTTTTTTTCTTCAGATTTCAGTGTAAGGGATCCAAAAACCATCGTCCAACAATGTAAAACAGAGAAGCATGAAACAATTACATTTTCAACATCATTTTCTGATTGTACGAATAAACACTGTACGATCACACATTTCTATTTCGACAGAGATGAGGAGAACATATTGAAAAAGGTTTCTACAAATTTTGTTAGAAACTTCTGTCATCTTTAATTTAATTTGCCAACGCCAGCGGCCGGCCAAAAAAGGTAGGGTAACATTTATTTCGCTATGGTCAGATCACCAGAAACACCGCATTTTTCTAAGGTCTTGTGTACCGATTAGTGGTACTTATACATATATAACATATCGCCATAACACATGTACAAGAACGTATAGAAAATACCTTTTTTGTTGCCTTTTAGGAGCAAAATCGGCTAGGTTCTTTCCGTACCCTTCCAAATCGAATACTGTGTCTTGTGTGCGTTGTACGTTACCAACGATACAAATACCCCAGTTCGTAAAGCAATAACTAATAGGCTCTACTCTTAAGTGTTGTTTGTGCAAAATGTTTTAAACAGTCACAAACAGTTGATACTTTCGCCATTACCATACTTGTGTCGTGTGGAACAAGAGTAGCGGTCAGGACCTAACATGGAATTATAATGAAGTATAATTAGAAACATTGTCATTAAAAGTAATGTTTTTTGCCCCAGCTTTGCGGTATTGGAAAAGATTTAACAAGAATGAAAACAAAGATTCTAATTTTGGCTGTCTTATCTTTTATTTTTGCTCGGGTTGCTTACTGTATAAACATATACAACGCGGCATGATTTTGGACCCGATCACATAATTCATACGAACGTCGTACGATCACAAACTGAGAGAGTTTTGAGCACGTGGCTTTGAGATAGGCGTGTACTTCAGCTGGAAAAGGCTTTCTTATACCTTTGGGGGCTTCTGTTGAAAATTCTGCGACTTCAAAATCGTACGATGTGTAACAACAAATGTGATGCGATGTAAGATTGAAAGACATTATTCTTGTTACTAGTTGAAACGCCTTTTACAATTGTCAATTTCCATGGTAACCAATATATGCACAGGTAAATCTCTAATACGCCTGACGCTACTTACGAAGCTACTTGTGTGAATTAATGAACTGTATTTATTAACCCATTCGGCTGGAACTAGGAACTAACGAATTTACTTAAGCCTAAGTTAGTAACCTTAACTTATCATGTGTATACAAGACTTAACAACATCCTGGTGGTTAACAGGAACATGTATATTTGCATTCGCTGTTGTCCTTGCAACAAAAGAAGTACAGTATGTCACATGACGTATACCGTAAAAGGGAGAATATTCGCGGGGATTTGGGATTTCAAGGAACGGAAAAAACGGAGTTTTTGTGGGGCTTTACTGTTGAAACGGCCATGCAGGGGTTTACCGTGTAATGTTAAGTACTCGCGGTGGTTTTAATTCCACAAAGAAAAGAACACTGTAAAAAGGGGGAATATACCCCCCCCCCCCAATATATATCGCATTTTACAGTTACTAGAAAGGTAACGCAATAGGTGATAGAGCAAAACATAAACATGGACCAACGACATCGAAAATTCTTTATTGTGGATTTTTGGAGAAGTATTTATGTATATAGCTTAGCAGTTTGGGGGTTGCTATGGCAGAAAAGACTTGTAGAATTATTTGACTAGAAAATATTTTGTCTTCATCTTGGAGGGTTTCACATCCTCACACAGTAGTGGAATAATCATAAGTTGCCAAAAGAGACCAATTCAAGGGCTCTGGTCTATATTCGCAGAATGGCCGTGTGGAATTTATTTAGGAATTCATTTCATGAACAGTTGACATAGCAGGTTAGCATTTGAGGTACGTAAGTTTTCATGGTCTGAAGTTTGGGTTCTTGACAGACTTGACACGATGACAACTTCTTTATATCCACTTTTCCATTGGATTTAATGCATTGACTGGCATATTTGACATCTATCGTTCTAATGCTTAGTACTATATACGATATACCTAAACGTAAGTTTTATAAGCAACATTGGTAACTATTCTTCACTTTGACGGCGCCAGAACGCTTCTGCTTTCCGCGCAAAGTCCCGGATGTCCTGAGAGAAGAGCTCGGGCACCTCCAGCGCGGCAAAGTGTCCCCCTCGCGGCATGGTGGTGTACTGCAGCAGGTTGCGCAGCCGCGAGTGGCACCAGGGCTCGGGCGTGTGGAACAACTCGTGTGGGAAATCAGCAATGGCGGACGGAATGTCAATAGGGATGCTGGAGAAATATAAAGGGGAAAACAATGAGAAGTTTA